>NC_142178.1:16248636-16404090 GCF_026936395.1 Plectropomus leopardus
ACTTTGTGTCAGTGTGTTTTTACATTTAAGAAAGTTTTGGCATTTTGCCTTTATGAGACAGCACAATAGAGAGATGCAGGAATTGAAATGCAACAAATGTCGTTGGATGGAGTCAAACTGGTGTCATTTGACTGGTATGTGTTTCATGTGTTAATCATACAGCACCTGTACCTGAGACAGGTTAGGGTGTAGTGTCCTCTGTGTGTTCCTATAGTAACTGTCCAGGCGTCTGGTAATGTGTAAATTATCAGCAGGGCTTGCAAACAAGGCGATGCTGGCACCTCTCAGGGTCGATGTAAATTATAAAATGAAACAAAAATGTCAAGGTTTGGATCTGGATCTATCACTTAGTTGTCCTTTGACATGACATTGTGATGGTTTTCCACTTCATGTGAGAGCAAAAGCCATCTAGTGGTAAATGCATGAAACTTACTGAAAGCATTAGTCTATCTCATCCTTGACAAAGCTAATACGGTGCTTTGAAACCAAGGTCAAGTGGAAATCTGTTCTGCCTGCAACTTCATAACAACGGCAAGGCTCCAAGAAGTCACCTTTGCCCGGCCAAGACATAACCAGCTATGTTACCCAGTAGTGTAGTTTATGTGATGTGCAGTTATACAGTGTATACTAAAAAGGATTTCCAATCAGAGATCTGGGCCCTGATCCAAGTTAATTTGACCACAACGTTAAGTTCATTTTATTAGTATGGGCACAATGTACCATACTTTTGCACAGCTCCTCAATCAGTCCCTCAGTCCAATTGTCAGCCATCAGCATACATCTGCGCCCATGAACAGCCAGTGACCACCTTAAGAGGAGGTGATAATTACTATGGATACGTGCATCCTGTTGACCTGCAAACAGAAAAAGAGGGGTGAAAGAGAAGGAAAGTGACAGAGGCATGTAAAGAACTGGGAGAGAGAGAGCGTATGTAAGAGAGGGACAGAAAAGAGGCGACTTGGTTGGCAGTGTTTGCCTCTGCCTCCTCAGCAATGGGAGAGATGTAGTAGTGTAGTAGACGCAATGAAGAGCGCAGCCCGATCTGCCGAACTTGTCACTATATGCACTATATGACAGACTAACAGAAGGAATAGAAAAACAGGTAGTGCAAGGAAACACGCCAGTCCTTAGCTTATAATAAATGTGTTAATATTAAAAAATATTTATTTAATGATATATAAATGTGATATAATGTGGGCCTATTTTTACTGTATAAGTACCAAAAATGCTGTAGTGGGTTGGGCTCAGGTTGGGCTAGGACAGAAACTGTGCAGGTCCATGTGGGGTTGGGCATGATTTTTTGCGCCCGATCAGAGCTCTACCTCCACTGGAGTAGTCAACCTCAAACTCAGAAACACATGTATTGAGTCAGTTTAAGTGAACTATTCACATTTTAAAGAAATCTAATCTGAAAATTGTAATTTCTAAAAATGACAAGCAATATTTATGTCCACCCTTATTTATACAAGCACTGCAAGCCATCAGAAGCAGGTGTAGATTTTGTTAGCAGGCTACCTACAGAAAGATCAGAGATACTTATATTGATGAATGGCGAAATAGATTTGAATTTTCTTCTGCAAAGAGTTTAAAAACTTTTTTTTTCTGCTCACATTTCGACATTTCGTAAAGGAGACCATTTGGCTCTTAAGTTTCAACAATAGTTGGCAGAATATGAAGATCAGCTCCTTGGGCTTGGAATCTTGCAGCTGTCATTTTTTTCTTCAGTGTAGCAACAACAGATAACAAATGTTGTATATTTTGGTATAGAAAAACATTACTAATGTGAAGCTAAACGGCTGTGGTGTGTGTGGGGTGGGGTATTATGAATGGATGGTAAATGCAGCTGCTTAGTCTTTCAGCCTCTCAAAGCACTTTAACAGTACATGTCACATTCACCCACTAGTGGCCAAGGCTACCATGCAAGGTTTCACCAGCTACTTAGCTTAAAAGCATCAACACACCGATTCACACACCAGTTGAACAGCCATTGAGAGCAACTTGGGGTTCAGTATCTTGCCAAAGAATACTGGTACTGCTGGAGGAGCCAGGGATCTTTCTATTAGTGGTCGACCCTCTCTACCTCTTGAGCCACATCAATCGTATCAAATATGATTTGAAAACGTCCTTCAAAAGCTCAAAGGTTACCTTGTACCTGCTTAAAAATGTGCAAGGATACATAACAACATTGTTTTTTTTAAACTTTCATTTCAAGCAGTTTCACCTCATAAAACCACAACTGCCTAAAATTACTGTTATTCAGATGAAAAGCTCATAAAATTGTTTCAGAGAAGCCACTGTGACACATATTTAAAAATCCTTTCTCTCTCTTTCACTCTTTCATGAAACCCATAACCAAGAAAAAATGGTGATGTAACTGTCCTTTCTCATAACTCACCAAATCCAGCCTTGATCTGTTAAAAATGATTTTCCCATTGTGTATTTAAGTTTAGCCTTGGTCATTTACCAAGCAGCATGGTTGTCCATTACTGTGTCTTGCAGTGAACATTTTTGATCCAGATGCAGATAACATTTCTTAAATTGTTTTCTGTTATCATGTTAACACCAGTTCAGGTGACTGTGCAGTCTTGGCAGAGATATGTGCTCTCTTAGTGCTTTCTGGGTGAGTCTATCTATTTACAGAGATAATAGAAGACCTTTATTGTGGTTGTTTAAAAAAAACAACAAAATTCAGCTTGGTGACTCTTCAGCAGCAGCACAAAATAACAGACAGGACCTTCCACTGCTACCTATGACGTTTAAGGTATCCTTCTGCATCAGCTGTTTATGCTCCGGGCTGGGATACCGAGATGTCAACAAATGCACATGTGGTGGGATGAAGCAGCACGGTGGCTATGTTTACACAATAGCTCGGACGTTCTCGATGGTTGCGATTAGGCACCCTGCATGAAAGTCCATTGTTTGTGGGACACATCCAACTCCCAACTACACTAACGCTCCTTATATTACGTGGTTACTGGCAGCATTTTTACCCGACATTGTCTTCAGCGTTTTAGGCGCACAGGACGACTTTCGTCCGGCTGCATTGTCAAGTGGCGCCGCCTGTGTATGTTGCATGTGGACACATGCTTCCATCTGGCCGTCCATCAGTATAAGATTTTGTCGTCACCGTTTCTGTCCGGCTGCCTTCTCAAATGACGCCATCCCTGCATGTTGCATTTGGACGCGCCACTGGTTCTGTCATCTGATGCCGTCATGTGCGTTGCATGTGGACGTGGAAGGTGGCTATTGGCGTCACACTTTTCTACCTCCTCCCCCGGGATGCAGAAGACTGAGTGCTCAAAGCGTTGTTATTTTTTCTTAAGTCCATGACCATCTCCTTTGTTTTTGTGGTTTTGAGGTCCAGGTTGTTATGGAAACACCACTCTGCCAGATGTTGACCTCCTCCCTTTAGGCCGTCTCGTTGTTGTTTTACTCTGGTGGTATCAACGACAAATTTGATGATGATGCTGGAGGGCTGAATGGGGAGCAGTCATGTGTGAAAAGAGAGTAGAGGAGAGGGCTGAGGACATACCCCTGCAGCACCCCCATGTTCAGGACCAAGTTTGAAGACATGTGGCCTCCCATGTGGACACTTTGGGGTCTGTTGCTAAAAAAGCCTAATATCCAAGTGCACAGTGAACTGTCTAGGCTTAAGTTGCTCAACTTTTGGTCCAGTTTCCTGGGAATTATGGTGTTGAATGCAGCACTAAAATCGACAAACAACACATGTTACAGATGTGTTCTGCTGGTCCAGATGTGTAAGGGCTGTGTGCAGGGCTGTCATCGTTTGTTGATCTGTTGATCTGGTATGCAAATTGGTGTTGCTCCAGGTCAGCAAGTATGGCAGCTTTGATGGGTGAGAGAATGAGTCTCTAAAAACAGTTTGTGATGATGGGGGTTAAAGCAACTGGATGATAGTCATTCAGACAGTTCACTGCTGTTTTCTTGGGTATTGGGATAATTGTGGCTGACTTAAGGCAGTTGGGGGTTACAAGATGGTGGTAAATACCTCTGCTAGTCGGCCTACACAGGTATTCAGCATACAACTGGCGACTCCATCTGGTCGAGCTGCTTTTCTGAAGTCCGCTCTGGACTCTGGATCTGACCTGATGTTGATGTAGCTGTATGAGATAATCCTATATCAGTCCCACAATGGGGAAATTTTACAGCA
This sequence comes from Plectropomus leopardus, assembly GCF_026936395.1. Lineage (NCBI taxonomy): Eukaryota > Metazoa > Chordata > Actinopteri > Perciformes > Serranidae > Plectropomus > Plectropomus leopardus. Next base: position 16,252,808 of record NC_142178.1, read on the forward strand.
GCAAGGTGTGTACAAGAACAGCAAGCAAAAAGAGCAATATAAATAGTATAAAATAAAAAAAAAAGGTGCCAAACTCAACAGTTAAAAAAAAAAAAAAAAAAAAAAAATATTTAAACTAACTGCATATGGAAGATAATCGTTTGTTTCCTCCCTGGTAATGTTGGCCTCTCCATTCTGGCAGTCAAAATGAGCGAAGAACTGGTTCAGTGTTTTGTTGCTGGAGCTCATAGCTGTGTGACTGTGCTTGTAGCCACTGATCGACTTTATTCCCGTCCACATATGCCAGGAGCTGTTGTTGTTGAAGTGCTCCTCTATGTGCTGCTTATATTTGCGCATGGCTTCCCTGATGCCCCTCTTCAGTCTCCCTTGTGCCTCCTTGTAAGCCTCTGGGTCACCAGATTTAAAAGCAGAGTCCTGTGCCCTTATCAGAGCTTGTACCTCGTTGTTCAGCCATGGTTTCTGTTTGGGAAACATTGTAACTGTCTTTGATGTTTTCACATTGGCAGTACAAAAAGAGACTATATATCTATCAAGGGTGGACTTAAATGGCTTGTTCTCATTATTTTTTATTGGGTCCAAAGTGGGGTTTTAATCTTAGCTGGAGGTCATGTGTAAGTCTGTATTTTCTTTAACGCCTCCACAACAGCAATAGCCAGTGGCATTAGGATTTCGGGTTGTCCGTCCAAACATCCCATTCTTGTGAATGTGATTGAGGAAGTTTCTTCGAATTTGGCACAAACGTCCACTTGGACTCAATGATGAGGATGAACTTATTCAACTTTGGTTGTCAACTGTGAACTTGTCTGTCTCATTCTTCTGAAACCATATCTCAAGTAAAGTGAGTGAACTCTTGGCAAACATTTTCAACACTAAACTTGATAGAATTTGGTGGTCAAAGGTCAAGGCCAGTGTGACCTTGTAACTCAGTCTCATGAACATATTATCTCAAGAACACCTTGAGGGAGTATCCTCATATTTGGCACACACTTTCACTCAGACTTAAAAATGAACTGATAGAATTGAATGATTGAAGGTCAATGGTCAAGGTTACTGTGCCCTCACAAAATATGTTTTTGGCCATAACACAAGAATCCATACTCTAATTATGATAAAATTTCACAAAAAATGTCTAATAGAATAAAATGATGAAGTGGTGACATTTTATATCCAAAAAGGCCAAAGGTCGACTTCATTGTGACATCGTAATGTTCTGTAAAAACACTTTTCTGGCCATTATTTAATGTGATAACTCTGGAACAGACAGGGAAAGATATTTTGTCGGATACTGAATTGTTGACACTAATCTTGGATATCCTCCTTGAAACTGTGCTGATTGTTTAGATCTTCTGTGCTGCCAGGTTGAAGTATCCATGTTTCACAGACATGGATATAAACTATAAATGTGCCTTGAGTGGTTCATGGAGGCATAATATCACAAGGAAGAAATTCTAGTTTCCTGTGCCATGTGGGCATGTGAAGCACTGTAACAGTGCAGTTAAAAACCATGTTATAGTTACTTTGAATGAAGGCTCTAAATAAGATCAGCAGTCAATCCATGAAGGACAGAAACTAGGTAAATGTGTTCAATTCCCAACCTGTATCGTCTGTACTTTTTGCAAGGTAAAGAACTCAAACTCACAGTTTACAAACAAGTGAAAATAGTACATTATGTTCATTTTGTGAAATTGTCACTAAATTCAATTGCTCACAAAGCTCTTTCCATGACAACACATGGTATAATGCACATCCTTTTCACAAAAGCAGTACAATGTTGCATTCTATGAATGCTTTTAAAAGGTTGTCCTCCTGTCACACTATTCATTTGTCTTAATCCTGTAAGCCACATGTGTCATTACATGCTGTTAGTCCTTTGAAAATGTGTTACTAACACACTATTTCTACCTGTTGCTCTCGCTCTCTGCACACACACGTGCGTGCACGCACACACACACACACACACACACACACACACACACACACACAAAGAAACAGCAGACAGAGCAGATCATGATGCATTGTGATGCTTATACGCTTCTATGATCACAACATTTATGGTGGCTGGTTTGTAGCCTTCCATGTTACCTCTTTTTTCCCTTCCTTCACCACAGGGAACATGACTGTAGGACAAGGATCCTACCCCCCACTAACAAACCCCCCACTACCACACACACACACATACACACACACATACACACATTGACATAAACTACACACCCAGTCCAATCTGAGTGTCAGGTGGGTAAAGAGAGGAAGGTTTATGCCCATCCCTGCAACAATCTCCTGGAGTGAAGCTATCACCCAGCCCTAGGGTTGACCTTACCAGCCTGTCAAAAGACATCATTGTCCTGTGGACAGTGTAAAGGAAAGAAAACAGGAAAATGTGTCTGCCCAGAGAATAGAATGAATGAAAACAATGTCATTCAGATAACAGAAGGAGACCAGCTCTGTACTCACCTACCTGAAATGTAAACATAAATGGGAAATGTTAATTAAATATAGGCAACCACTACTTATATAAATTTAGAGTCCACGGCTTGGCAAAGGCAGGTAAAAAGCAATGATTAAATTAAGCCCAGGCAGAGCTTAAAAAATTCCGAGTGGGGAAATTAATAGTAATCAGGAAAGGAGTTTGCACTTGTGATGTTAAATTTGAGTCAGAGAGCCTGAGTACAAAAGCAAAGTAGATGATGTTAGTTGGAAGGAAAGAAAGACCATATAACCCCTCATTAAACTGCAGCTGTCTAACGGTTAAAAAAAAACCAAACACTGTAAAATCTGACAAGTAGATCTTATTTAAAATAAACTTGAAAACCAATTGCCTTAAAAAAGGAAAGTAAATATAACTATTAATCTTACTTTATGATTACTTTAGCTCTAACTTTGAAGTTTACTCAAAATACTGCATTTACTTAATTTTGTGAAGTTGTTGCAACTTAAACATGGCAAGTGGAATTACGTTGTTCTATCTAAGTGTTAGCATCTTCAGTAAACAAAGTTAGCATGACTTTACTTGATCATGACAAAGAGGATTTTGCAAATGATGAAGTCAGGATATCTGCAAGTTCTTTTTTGTTAACAGGTTTAAGAAAATACAACTATGACCGACTATTTTGCAACAGGCAGATCAGAGATATATGGCACAGTATACTTGGTTTACTGTAGCTTCTAAAACTCAGAAAGATTGATTTATTGACTTATTGAATTTTTGAGTTGCAACAATGTCACAAAATCAAGTAAATATAACTAAACTTTAAGTAAACTTAACAATTAGGTATAAAGTAAACATCAATTGAAATTAATATGTATGGCCTATTTACTTACATTTTCAAGGCAATCATGTCTTAGATCGTTTTTAAAGTAAAATCAACTTGTCAGATTTTACAGTGAAAAATAACAGCAGGCAAGTTGAGAGAACTGTTGATGCAGATTTCTTATCAGAAAAAAAAATTCTTCAGTCTTCATTAAAACGCACCCCAGTGTGAACAGAGGAATGGAGAGAGGGTGAGGTCTTTGTGCGCCCATGGTGATAATTACTGTGGTAGAGAAGCCACTGTGTCACATTTAAACTAGAATTAACATCTCACAGTTATACCTCTGCCAATCACTCAAGTTGCAGTTAACTTCCAAACCTCAAGACTTTATGATTTATGTTGTAAACACCTTGAAGGAATTAAATAACAGATATTAATTATATTTTTTGTCAAAATGGTATCACTATATTTATGATTACATTGAATAAACTCTGTAAGAAGCACCATTTTTACAGAGGAGCACAGAGCACTGAGGGCTTTGTCAGGTGCAGCGCAACCACCTGAAGCTCAGTATCAAAACAAATGAGCTTGTGTTGGACAACCAGATAGGCGTGGCAGATATGTATTTTGCTGCAAAGATATAAAGCTTCAATTCTAAAATGTGGACATTTCACACCATTTTTAAAACAGCTCAGAAGATCTATACATTCAGCACAGTTTTAAGATTAGTGTCACCAATTCAGTATCTGACCAAATGTCTCCCCTTCTGTTCCTGAGTTATGGTGGTGAATAACAGCCAGAAAAGTGTTTTGCAGGACATGAAAATGACACAGCGAAGATGACCTTTTATCTTTTTTATATAAAATTATAAAAAACATTAGTGTGACTTTTGGTCATTTTTAGTGTATGAGTTGTTGAGTAATGGCCAAAAACATGTTTTGTGAGGTCACAGCTCTGTCCACCAAAATCATCCTTGGTTGCAAATTGGCCAGATTTGAAGATATTTCCTCCAGGATATCCTGTGATACTGCATTCACAGGAATGGGACAGACAATGCCTGCAGCAGTTTTATGGCTGTCAGTATAGAGGCATAAAATGACCCCCCTCTCTCTCACTGTGTGTTTTTTCAGGTTTTTTCTCTTGTTACCGTCTTTTTCATAAAATCCAGAGGCAAAAAAAGTACAATGTTCAATACAGTACAGGTAATAAAATACTATACTAATTACAGGACAAGAACTGCAAGTCATGTTTATGCGAGTAGTTACATTCACATAAATTATTAATCATTTATTATTTATTAAATAATTACTTATTATTTATTTATATATTAATTATTACATGTTTTGGAGAATCAAATATTCCAAAACAAATTTCCTGTTTAAAATTATATTTTTATGACTCATATTATTTAATTTGTGGCTGTTTGTGCCTTCAAGGTTTGCAGCACCAGCATCCTCAACAGTTACTACAAGATATAAAGGCTGTGAGCCCATTTCATCAAAGCCATTTGTGAGCACTGCTCACAGCGGTGGCAGAGGCATTACTACTTTTACTTCACAGAAATGACTGTCATTACTACAGAGAAATGACTGGCAGGTTTTACAGGGCACTTGCACACCCACGCAACCCTGGTATTTGTGTTGATTAGTAAAACGTGTCAAAATGAAGCAAGAGAAAATGATCTCTTAATGAAATCAGCTTGCAGGTTGTAAACTTGATGAAACCAACATCAGAACTTGTGTTACTTTTGTAATGAAATGTGGGAGACAAGTATCACATTATTTTTAATAATGAATGCAAGCATAGTCAATAAAAAGATAACTGTTTATCAGAAATATTCTATAGATGAAAGTAAATGCATGCAGGTTATTATTAAAATGTGAATCTGCAATACAGTATATTCAGAGTTTTTCTAGTATTTGAACCACATTTTACTATAATACAGTTGAGCACAACAACACTACAAAGTGATCAAATGTGCAAATTAAATCAAAACACAAATTACTTAAGTAATAATATTAGCTATTGTATTGCACTGTATTACATCACATAGGTTTTTTCTTTGTGTTTGGACTCTCAGTGTCTGATGTGTCTTTAGGATTTACTCGCTCACAGCAGCAGCAGTAAAAGCAGAAAAGGAATAAAACTCTACCAAAACCTGAACACACACAGTAGGCCTACATATAAGGTATAAATAGCATACACTTAGCTTGTCACAGATGGAAACTGGATAATGAAGATCATTGTTCCACCCATGGAGAAACTACAATTAGATCCTCTTACAGGTGTAGGTGGAGTTTATTAAAGATTTTTTACATATCCTTCGGCGAAATTCACAACCTACCCAGCAGCATATAATTAAGCCCCAAGGTTGCCAGCTGCAAACTGTGTACATTAATGCATCAATTCCTCTTAATAAATCATTTTATATACATTATTGTGAAATTGCCTTTATGCATGATTTAGCATTTAAAGTATATTTATTTTATTAATACTTATTTACTTTTTTAGACCCAGAACATGATGGAGGAATTATATATCTCATCTTGCCTGATAATGCCTCGGGGTCCCCCAGGAGGAGCTGGAAAGCATTGCGTGGGAGAGGGATGTCTGGAATACTCTACTCAGCCTACTTCCCCCGCAACCCGGCCTTGGATAAGCGGAAGAAAATGGATGGATGGGTGGGTAAAACTTTCTTTGAATTTTAAACAGGTGTAATCACTGGGAGAGAAGAAAAAAGAGAAAAAGATTATCCACACTGTTGTGCACCTCATCTCTGTTTTCAGTCATATAACACCTCCTTTTAGCTAAAGCCGTCTTCTTCTTGTGACCCTGTCCTGGTTTCTGTTACTTTCATCATCCCATCAAATTCTCTGTCCTTCAGCCTTTGACAACAACTTACCTTCCTCTCTGCGACATGCATCCATCTCTCTCACCCTCTTCAGACCCTCCCCGCATTCTCTACTCATCCAGTCTCTCCTTTCTTTCCCCTCCTCTCCCCCTCTCTTCCTGTAGCCCTATAATAACACAGACAGAGGCCTCAGTAAGTGCTGTTTTCCTGGCCGGGCTGCAGGACCCTCCCCATAACCAAACAGGAGCCAAGCTCATTTTACCTTCACCCAGCCCAGACTGGACCAGACCAGGCCAGGCAAATACAAAATAATACATTTCTTATGTCATGAAGTGGTTCTGCAGGGCAGCTCCACTGGTCTGCAAAGGTCAGCTGAAAAATACAAATCAGTCCAATATCCACTGGATTCACTGTTTTATATAAATGGCCTTAGACCAGAATGAATACATGTAGAGGCTAGATGGCAAAAATCCATACCCTGGTACTACAAAGAATATGTTTCTCAGTATTTATCAAAATATGGTGAAAATATACACATTTCAAATTTAAATTTAATATTCAAACATCAATAACGCTGATTTTGGCCATGCTGGCGGTGTGTCTCTAGGGATGGAAATATCAGTCAGTCAGGTGGTCTACCACTTTGGTCCCCACTGAAATATGTCAACAACTATTGGGTGGACTTTTGTTACATTTTGTCATCCCCAGAGGATGAATCTGGTCTTTTAGAGGGTAGAAGGTAGAGTAATTAGTCATTTTTTAAACTAAGTTTAAAAAACAAAATTACATGTGTCCTTGATCCTGCTACATTTTTGGAGTTGAAGGATGAGTTGATTAAAAACAGCAGCTGCTATGAAAATTCCATCCGGTTGCTTGTTGCTGCTGGTGGCATCATTCTGTTCCTGCAGTGCATTTTTTTTCAATTTGCATCTGAGTCTTGTGTCCTGTGGGCTCTGAACAAGGTCCACCCATCGAGTGCAACAGCTTGAGGTATAAGGAGTAAATCATGACTCTGTGAAGATACAGCTTGATCCAGGATGTTAGGGGTTAACCATGTCTCTGTGAAGATGTGCACAGAGCAGTCTCTGAATTCCCGTTGCTGAGTGAGCCTCAATCGCATCTCATCCACTGTGACCGGACATTAGCCAGAAGAAGACTTGGTAGAGGAACAGCTCTCGGTACAAGTCGGGTCAGCCTCACCCTGATGCCGGCTCTCCTTCTTCTCTTTTACTGCACTTTCAGTTTCGTTTCTCCCCTCTGGTCTGATTGGCCACTCAGCTTATGCCGCCAGTGGGGATCCTCTTGTGGTCTGCTATATTCAGTCCAAACCCCCACACAACTTTTCCCGATGTTGATAAATGACCCTCTATTGTAGAAAAGTCGAGCTTCAGCAGAAGGGGCCACGGAGTCGAAAAAATAGAAAAATATAGCAAAAACGTAGCAAGGATTTGAGGAGTTACGGACTGCTGCATCTACATGTGCTGCTGTCATCATAGCAACATATGAGTTTCACATCTGTGGTTTTGAGTGAAGTGAACTGACAACATGGGATGGATTACATGATGTGATAAAATTTGGTCCACATATATGTATTCCCCTTTCAGAGTTCAAATAACTTTGGTCCTTTCACTTTTCATGTAGCACCATCATGAAGTCGACATTTCAATTTGTCCCATACTTTGGGGTTTGAGTAAATACTTGCAAAACTACTTTCATTTCAGTTCAACAAGGAGAGATACATTCTGAGTGAAAAGTATAGTTATGTGTGTGAATAAGTATGAGAAATGTGAATAGTCTTTTCGTGATTCCACCCCATCACGATGTCATATATTTACGGGGGGTTGTGAAGCCATGGTAGAATAGGGAACCCCCCCTGGAGTCTATGCACTAGTGATGGTGTTGGTGATGCGATAAAGAGGTTGTTCAGGATCTGGGTATGAAGAGGAGTGGGCTTTTGATGAGCTCGCCCTGGTTTCAATGGGATACAATGACTGGAGTTAAATGGGATTGAGTAGGGCACTGCCATTCTGCCAAAAATGACAGCAGAGAGCAGCAGAGAGGAGAACAGATTTCAATTTTAACAGTAGCAACATGATTAACTCATTGAGATTATGGCAAAGTTTGTTTGGTTAACTGGAAGAGTGAATGCCCATAATGAGCTTACTGGAGAGAATTGTGTATGAATGAAGCTTAGAAAAAGTCTTTCTGATTGAACTAACTCCTAAAACTTAACTCTATGGGTTTCTGTTACAAATCCCCAGAAGTAGGCTATGTGTACCAGATCACTACCACTAGTTCTCTGACAAATTGTCTTTTGCTTGATTTCCTAGACTCTGACTCATCACCTGCTTCTTGCCTGGCTGAGTTTGTCATCTCTGTTTGCCTACACTGCTTTTGACCTCTGCCTTTTTACCAGAATTAACATTTTGAACTCTTAGCTTGCTGTCTTGAATTGTACTTGTAGGTTTCTGTCTGTTCTGTGCCAGCCAGCGACAGAAGTTTTAATATAATTTCCTAGAAAAGAGCTGATATGTATCTGTAAATTCATAAGGATGTTCCTGGAAAGACAACATTATTTGCAGGTAGATATATGGGAAATTGAGACAGTTTTTAATCGCTACACTTTCACTTAATTAGTCTCTTAGTCAGCACACAGCAGGTTAGATGAACATTCAGGAGCATACAGTTCAACATATAGAGAGTTAAGTGTTTAAAAATCACTTAATGATAAATGAATATTTATTTCACCTGTAAATACAGAACTTATTTTAAAAGATCATCTGAAAATTAACTATAGCTTTGATGCATAACATAACTGCTACAGCCACAACTAAATCCCTCTCCTCGCGAAAACCCCTCATTTCTAGCTCTCTTTCCTCAAGTAGGATGTTTCGTCCCCAGCATTTGGTTGACTCCTTCTTAGAAAATGTGAATTTTCCTCTATTCTTCTCTATTATGAATTTTCTTGTAAGTGGAGAGACGTTCTATCTTTCTCCTCCAATCAATGGGTGCAGCACAGACCCCAAGACTATAAATGCCTGGCCAGCTGCAGTGTTTGGGCAGCTGGAAACCTTCTGCCTGGCAGTGTGTCTCTCGTCATTGTCCGTAGTAACATTATTCATAAAGATATTGGTAAGTGGTAACTTGTATTCGGTGGATTTACATTCATTCTGAGGCATTAGAGTAACATTTTGTCGGACTGAGCTAAGGTATTACTTTAAAAAACTGATCACACACACAGGTTTTCTTTTGTTAGATCCACAAGGTACAGGGTTGAGTTGTATTTTGCTGTCAAAAAGCCATTAAGGAAAGACAGGTTTTTTATTTCCACTTTTGATTTCAATAGATAAGTTTAGCTTTTGTTTTAAATTTCTTTTCTTTAATAAATAACTTTACAACCCAATCTCACCATATGGCATTTAAGTAACACGGGTTTACAGTTGTTAATTTACTAAAAACCTCTGGTTTTATGTTGCTTCCCTTTTCCTTCATCAGCTGGGTTGTAACTATAACCAACTTAACACATGAAATTTTTTCTTCATAACTTTTACCAAATTACCTATTTCCTTCTGAAAAACGTATCATGAAATTACCTGTAAAATTAAGTGTTAGCTTCACAGCCAACCAGTCAGCCTCAGCTGAATTTTGTGTTTATGCATGCACACTAAACTACTGCTAGATGGTGAGTGTGTACCTGGATAGTACATTAATATATGAATTATTAAAAATAGAAGCTACTGTTAAATAGCAGCCTGTTAGCATTGTTACTATTAGCATGTTTGCATGCTAAATGTAGCCTAAATACAGCCCCAGAAAGCAACTAACAAGGCTGCACCTATAGCTGCTTTCATTCGCAGTAAATTGTACAGAATTACATAAATAATATATATTTTTTGTAAAATAATGATATGTTTGCAGAACACCACATTATTTGATTAAACAAAAGTGAATGACCTGAAAATAATAGAAATCTCCGTGGTGGCTCATTGATCTATGATCTAACACCCTCAGATTTCTTCTGTGCTTCCCTGTGATGATAGTCATTTTGTGCGTATGTATAAAGTGGGCGCGTGAACCCTGTGTGACTCCAACTGTAATTATGGGTCATGCAATTCAATTTGACATGGATTGTCTCGACCTTTGTGTAATCCTCCCTTCTTGTCCCGGTTCATTATAAAAGCACAAGAAAGCTCCCTGTATAAACTGGCTTTGTGTATTTGTGGGAGGCACTTCAACTCTGCATAGGGTTCAGGAGCTATGGCTCATGATAAGATGTGCCCTCTAGAGTGTCCTATGAGTGGAAAAAACTGTGCCCTAACATGTCCTTAAAATTGATATAAAAATGATGCAATGCCTTATAGGCCACCCTACATGCTAGAAAACCTTCTAACCTTTTATTTTTTATGCCTCTGCGTCTCAGACAGCCTGAGTCCGATTTATTTGGCCTAAAACATCAAGTCCATCTGCGTGTCCCTTCAAACATGTCTGGCTTCTCAAGTATGAATTCTGCAATAAACTGCTGCCAATGAGGACAAGAGAGCACAGGAGTTATAGTGATGCTTTTTTTTTTTTGTCTTTGCACGGAGCAGCAGATGCCTGCAGGGATGAAGTATGGGCTCTGGCCAAGTCAAATACCCAGGAAACACCTCCAACGCGTGCCCTGCACTGCTTCAGGAAATACTACAGAGAGAGAAGGGAGGGTGGAAATGTCAAAGTTTTACAACTGTCATTTCACAGTCAACCCACAGGAGAGTGGAGTCATTTCTGTACTTCACATCTCTGTGGTTGAAGGTGGCAATATCAGCAGCAGTCATATCATCGCCTTCAAGTGAAGGAATACAGAGCAGCTGCGTCATATTGACCTCTTACTTCCACCTGAAAAATTCACAGATTTTTTGTTCTTTGAAATCAGCATTTATTTATACTTAGAAGAGGTTGAGGTTAGTGGGTGCAACTTTCATCAGATATGCAGCTCCTCCTCTGCAGAGATAATGATGCACAGACACACCTGCACATACTGATAGCTCATGCCGCTTTTGTAAAATTGAAACTTGGTTGTTGTGCCAGTAATGCATCTGTAGATTTGGTTGAAATTGAATCTCTTTGGTTTGAATTGAATTATGAAAGATTCTGTGCGGGGCGCTCAGTAGCTCACCTGGTTGAGCGGGCACCCATTGTACAAAGACTATGTCCTTGCTGCAGCAGCAGTAGGTTTAATTCTAACACACAGCCCTTTGCTGCATGTCATCACCTCTCCTAAAATAATCTTTAAAAAGAAAGATTTAACTTTGCTTGGCTCAACCTCGTGCTAAGCATTTTAAATACAGCAACACGCCCAGAGACATACTTTCTAATAAACATCAAGAGAGATATGCCTGAAGTACCTCCATCACCTCTACAGCACTTCTGAGGACAGTGAAGTGAGAAAAGAAAAAAAAGATACCGTACTGTAGAAAAGAGGACAAATAAAATAAAACTGACAATGTAAAACCTTTAGATACTGTACCATTAGAACCACGGGCAGATTATTTAACAATGACAATTCCAACGTGATCGCACTGTGAATATTTTTTAGAGATATTCACAGTGAGATCATGTTGGAATTTATCACCTTTTTATGGCTTCAAGCGAGCTAACCATAGAAAATGTTGTTTTTGAATTATTGTGTACATGTTATTCCAAATGAGCATAATCAGTCAACCACTGTATTTTTTTGCTAAACAATCATTAAAGTCTCATGAAAGCTATTTTTTGGAAATCCTATATTGTGTATGCGCGTCAGCATGAGCAGGTGATAGGCATGAAACATGCGCGTAGTATGCAAAAAAAATAGAATAAAACACTGCATGTGGAATAAAACTATCCCCAGAGGGATTTTATTATGAAGTTTTTTGCCTATGCAGTGAGTCAATACATTGATGTATAAAATATTTTTGTTCCGCCATTTATTTCACGAAGGGGATATATCAAAATCATGAATAAAACGTAGTTGTGTTTTGTTCAAACTTGAGTAGGGGTACTGATTCTGAAAATCTAAAGCTGTTTGTACACTTGTACCAGTCACGCTGCTCTAAATACTTTAGAACTGGTTCAAAACGCAACAGCAAGACTACTGACCAGGACGAGCCGTTGGTCCCACATAACACCTGTTCTTGCATCCCTCCACTGTCTTCCTGTAAAATTCAGAATGAACTAAAAGATCCTGTCGATAATATACAAGGCACTGCTCGACCTCGACCCCAGTTATATAGCTGATCTCCTTGTTCCTTATTCTGCCTCTCGACCACACCGATCCTCAAATCTTGTCCTCTTATACATCCCATGCTCCAACCGCAAAACAAAAAGTGATCGTGCATTTGCTGTTTTAGCCTCAGGAACAGTCCTCCCCAGTCCATCAGATTTGCGGAGTCCTTAAAATGTTTTAAGTGTCTACTAAAAACCTGCCTTTATAGTCAAGCCTTCCTATAGCAACTCCATGTGTTCTGTTTTTATTCTTTGTTTTGGTCTTGTCTGTCCCTCATTGTACTGTACTCTAAATTGTAATTTATTGAAACTTGATTCATTCACTCACTTTAAGTGTGTGTATGTGTGTAAAGCGCTTTGTAACTGCATGTTTTTAAAAGTGCTATATAAATAAGGTCTTACTTACTTTTGCTGATGTGTTTCTGTACTAACTGTGTCTCCCTTTCTCCACCTTCTTTATTTCAGGCAGGCGATCTATTAATTGTGGGAACATTACAAGAGGTCCACAGCCAGACAGGGGCCCAGGGTATGTCCCCTTTTCTGGCGCCTGCACTGACCTGAGAAAGACATATGCAGGTTTATAAGGAAACATCACGATTTCCCATTTGAGCCTGCAGCAAAACACTCCGTCTATATTATGTTGCTAGAATTTGTTTTATTTTACAGACAATTATTTCTCATGCTCTGTAATCAGTGTTGGTTGATTTGGATGGGGGCGCTGTAATTTTTTATGAATGAATAAATTGAACTTTGCACCTTGAGCAAGGTTGGATTATTAATTGGGCAAAGCACTAAAACTATACTGAGGCCATATACGCTTTGGGTAATATAAAGGTTAATATTCATTCAATTTATGTGGGTCCTAAATTGGTTTGTAATTAAATGCTAATTTGGCTGGGGACACGTGGTTACCACAAGCCCTCATGTGAAATGTCAGCTGAAATGTCAAAGGGCCCTTTGCATTATTGTATTTGTCTGAGCAGGTTTGTGACATATTTATATGCCACATATTTCAAAATAAATTTAGGATTAATTAGGAGAGCTCTCCAGTTTTGACCCAAAGTACCCTTATATCTCGACTACAAATAGCAATATTTCCAACTTGACAGTGATGTCAAATGCAAGGAGATCCATTGCTACAACCTAACCCACTACCTGGGTAAGTCATAACAGTAATAGTGAAGTATTAAAAATTACACAATAACAAAAAAATACACATAACACATACACAAAACTAATACACCAATTCCTACCATGGTCTAAACACGCTCACCTTTACCTGTCAGTGGGTCCAAAAAACAAGTCTGCTGTTTCAGAAAGTAACCAGTCAAAAATCCCTCCTGCTGTGCATCGAAGACTTTTTGACTGCTGTGATAGCTCACAGAGGCAGCTGTGTCGATCTCCTTTCTCTGACATTTTCTATTTATTCATTCAATCATTTTATTTGTTTATTCATTTATTTGACTGTATTGCAGTATCTTCTCAATGTCACATGGCAGATAGAGTATTCTTTGGGGACAGACCTTACTGTTTTTTCCTGCCAACTCCCTTGGCATGCTGAGAGAAGGATAGGTAGAAACTTGTGTTCACTTGTCATTGGGGTTAGCTGTAACACTTTTAAAAGGTTAGGGTTAGGGGTTAAAGCATTACTGGCATAGTAAACAAGAGAGATGCAAAAAAGATTAGTAGATGTAGAAGACATCTTTTAAAAAAAGGTAGGTATAAATGTCCAGTGAGCTATATTCACATTTATCGTAATTATATGCCCTATTTAAAATAATTCTACTGAATTATTATGGATTTTAAGTTATTTTTCAGGTCTCGCTTTGTATTATTTTGTTTTACTCTCTCTTTGTGTTTCTCTCTGCGTGTGTGTGTGTGTGTTAGGAGGCCTTTCATTAAGCAGGAGGACATAAAGCTTAGGCCAGGTCCTAGCGGCGGCTGAGGGAACTGAATGAAGTGGAAAGAGGAGGAGAGAGGAAGTTCTCCAAAACTTTTTTTTCCCCCTGAAAGGATTGCGGAGAAGCTCCGTTAGATTTTCAGAAGAAGGGGATCCGATCAGAAGAAAAGAGAAAACGCAGGGGAGCGATATCGCTGTCAAAAAGTTCATCCCCTCTTCCCTTTTTGTCTCCTCACATGAAAGCGCTTAAAAAGGGGACGCGTGTGTTTTGTCTTTGTCCTGCGGATTTTGTTCCTTCCCTGCCTGAGAGGACTTACACCATCAGAGGCGATGAGATGTGAGTGAGCTATGCCTTGTGGAAATGGACAGACTTTATCCAAGCGAAAACATGGCGTCTGCGTCCCGAGGTTTAGCTTCTTTTCCACTCTGCTTGTGGCGCTCTGCTGCCTGGAGGCATGGGGCTCCGGGCCGCAGGGGGACGGCGGCGGCAGAAGCTGCAGCCCGTGTCCCGTTAACTGCAGCTGCGTGCTGGCGGGGCCCCCACCGTCCTGTGTCGTCAACTGCTCCAACATCGGGCTGGAGAGGGCCCCAGCTGCGGCAGACATCCCGCAGGCCACCAGCGTGCTGTAAGTACAGTTTCTCAGCAGTCAGAGCAGGACGGAGATGTTGGCTACAGTGGAGCCTACGATGACTTAATTTAACCAGATTTTAATGGTTAGAAAAGTTAAGACCTAATCTTATGAGACGTAAAAAAAAAACCCCAGAATGGCTACATTCACTAAACTTTGATAACATGGCAAGCAAGTGGGTTACTTTTTTTGTTTACTATGTGATGACCAATAACGGGGGTCACAAGCTGGTTTACCATGTTTTTATCTTCATCACACCACTTTCCCACTTTCCCCCACTTAAATTAAAAATTAAGAGAATTATAGTTCTGGACATATTGTTTGTGCTTTTGTTTTTGTTGTCATGCGTGACGCCTGGCTCGATTTATCAGTGGACCTTTTTCATAATAGATTGATCGTTTGAGTCACTAGTGAAGCAGAATTGCCAGACATTTTGCAGGTGTCAGTGTGTATTACTGCTTTTTTTGCATTTTGTACAATTGGAAATGGGTCATATTTGTGCTTTGTTTCTCCAAATATCTGATATTTTGGGGAGTTTTTCTTTTTCCACTGGAACAGTGTAAGGACAGAGGGATGTCATCTGTTGTAAAGCCCCGTGAGGCTTATTACAATTTGTAATTTTGGACTTTATAGATGAAACTGAAATTCAAATTGAATTGAAATTGCTATATATACAGCCCTTTGGAGCACGCTTTGTGATTGGCCTACAATGAACTTTGACTTGGGTTGCATTTAGATGTGAAATGTGCTATAGAAATGAATTTTCCTTGCCTTGCCTAATGATTAATCAAGAAAATAATTGTCAGATTAGACGATAATGACAAGAATCATGTGCTGCAGCTGGAGCTGTTCATACACACTCTGACAGATGTGGCGTTTAGACTGATATGAGCTAGAAAAACTTTGCACCAGTGTGCAAACAAAAGACATAAAATTACAAAATTATACTGCAAGAAAATGATGCAACATTTTAATACAGAGAATAATAGTGATATATATAGAATAGGACTTTCTATGCTTAAAGGTCACTATTTTTTGTGTGTTGTCCAGGCTTCTATGAAGGGCCAGACAGCTAGTGACTCTCTGTGTGTGGATGTGTGTGTTATAGTGTGTGTCTCAGTTTTGTAGTTTAAACAGAGTCGGTCACCAGAGAAGTGCGCCTGGTGTTTGTGGTGCAGATCAGTCTTCAGCCTCTGGTGCTGCTGCAGCGAGAACATTCTGTTCTGTGCCGACGGAAGACATATGTTATCAATTATTTATTTCCCACTCACACTACCGTCTTTTATTTAATGTAGAGATTTACTCTATAAACCAGGCGGTTAGTCAGGGTGCATTTTTTGGAACACGCCTTCTTCAAGAGACTAAATAAGCTTATGACATTTAAATGAGTTTTTGGAAGGAAAAAAAAACCCTGGGCTTTTTCAACTGAAATTCATCAAAACTGAAGGCAGCATGCTTATTTGTCATTATTTTTGAATGGATTTAAACCCTTCCCCTTATCTGAACAGGCTTCCTAAATAGCACTTGACTTTAGAGATAGTATTTGCATAAGAGAGGAAGAGCGCTCAAGTTAATTAGAGGCAGACCCTGCTGCAGGATATGCCTCTAATCATGTCAGACTCGGCGATAATTGCATCAGTCTATTTAAACCTTCTTGATCCTACTGTACCAGCAGAAGCCATATGTGGAGGTGACTGACTGGGAACATTGCTGTCTTTACTAATTCGGCCTCATATCTGCTGCTTCCACCATATAGGCAGGAGCACTGAATTAAAATCAGATATTTTAATTAACTCTGATTTCCTGACCGTGAAAGGTAGACATTCAGCCAAGATCCAGTGGAGAACTTAATGATATTCTTTTTATAGCTGTTGCAGGCAGTTCTGCGTTACCTATCCACTCGTTATTTAAATAAAGAAAAAAGGTCATCTATTTTTACGGGGACATGTCTGGGTAATGGCCAGACTGTCAGAGGCAGAGAGAAGAGAGCACAAGACTCAAAGATATATTGTGTTTGATGTGCGGTTCCTAACTCGTCAAAATATCTCTTATGTTATTAGCTCAAGGTCCACACATTATAAATCACCACATATTAAATTTTATTTCACAGAATGTAAACAACACGTGGGCTTAGAACACAAAAAAATAAAACATATTGCAATAATAAGCACAAACAGCACTTCAAAACTGAAGCTTTGTGCCAGAAGTTCACTGTACTTCCAGATTAAGTTTGTCTTTTACAAACTTGACACATTCACGAGTCACTTGTGATCTATTCAGAATGGAGCCGCAACCCACCAGTTGCGTACTATTGTTTAATATAGTAAGTCCTCCTAAAGGGACCTTTAACACTGTCTTATTGTTTAAAACAGTTTTCCTGCTCATCAAGGCTACAGTTCATCTTTACAAGGTGCATTCAGAGCATGTCTTCCAGCAAATACTGTCACAGATGTTTTAAGTATGATATGGCCTATAACTCGAAAAGAAAGGTCTATATAAATCCCTAAATCCCGATATAAAGGTCCTGTTCTTTTGGTTTCATTTCAAAATATATGAACAGTGAGCGATAGATTAGACTGTTTTCTCTCTGTGTGGTCCCTGTGCAGTTTGTTATTGGCAGTGTTGGAGTAAACAACCTGAGGATCTGCAACTGATTCATTGTTAAGTGTCCTTTACAAATCAACTAGGAGGGATGCTGTAAATGAGTAACAAAGCGGTGCTGGTGGTAGTGTGCCTGTGTGTGTGTGTGTGTGTCTTTATGAAGCGGGGAGATGTAATGCATGAATGTCCATGCACAAGTGTGTATGTGTGCATGCCATGGCCACACAATGACCTTTTGGGTCACTCACTTGTAGACCTTTTTACACAGAGATCGCACTAAGAGCCGCTTCTAAGTCCCTTACAAAATGACGACAGCATTACTCTGCTCCAGTGTATGATTTTGGCATCCGACAGAACCGACAGATGTGTGACTGGCTTGATATTTAACAGAACATCATCAGCCTTTCATGTAACATATATAATACACATCGGCAACACTTTCTAAACAATAACAATGGAGTAACAATCATTTACCTTCCCTGTTATATTGCTGCTGATCTCGCCCTCTGCTCAAAGAGTAAGGAGCTCCTGATTCTCATTGTTTTCCCAATTTGTGGATATTTACAGCCACTTTAATTGTTTTTTTGAGTTAGCTTCTAACCGCTGTCAGCTGCTTTTCAATTCATCCACATTGGGTTTCACTCATAACAGGTTATTCTGCGTATGGTGCCGTCCTGCCGGCTGTGCTCTTTAGACAGAAACAGTTTCAGACAACTCTTACCACCCTGTTCTGTGCATTTACCATATATTAAAAAAGGTGAGGTGGTATAACAGCGCAATATTCTCATATACTCACTCAGATGGATGGTATTTTAGACTGCTGAGTGAGCCTGACGTTTTTCTCCTTTGCTCCACATAGACTCATGTGCTCCTGCTTTCACGTACAATGTCACAATCTGCATGATACTGTTGAAGGGGTGAGAGATGAAGCACATGCTGACACTGCACATTATTGATATTTCATCATTAATTAATCTGTTGATTATTCTTGCAATCAGTCATTTATGTACATTTTCAAAAAGCATCCAAAGTGACAGATTTAGATAGCTTGTTTCCAAACCCAAAGATATTCTGTTTACTATAATACACCTGGTTATAGGTACTCAATAGATTTAAGGTATCAACCAAAATAACCCAGTACCAAGTACTGTTGAAACTTCTCCAGTCAAACAATATCTGTATTTTATTATTTTTGTACAGAGATCTAGATAAAAATCAGACTTTTTATGTTTTTTCTCGTAGCCAGTCCCTGCAAGTGCAAAACCTGTGCAGTCTGTGATGAAGTTGAGCACAGTGTAGTTGATGGAGTTGGCAGTACAGCATGTCAAGATGCCACCAAAAGTATGGCTATATTACACGCCTGTGGCATCTGGTGGCAGTTAAAGCAGCTGAATGTTTCCATTCACATGATGGCTATGGAATAAAGAAGAAAAAAGGTATCAACAGAAGTACTATGTTAGTATCAGTATCACTTTAATGGTACTTGTATTGGTACTTGCATCTTCATTTTTTAGATGATACCCAGCTCTACTATCAAATGAGACAAAGATTCGATCATCATCAATTTGTTCATAATCAAAAGTCGCTGATTGATTTTTATGTGACTAGTCGACTAATTATCAGTATTGTCATACAACATAAACCCCCTTACACTCTTTCAACAATTGCTATCGCTTGACCATATTCTTACACATTTAAGCAAGCATTGCAGTTCAGTGTCAGCTTTTCAGCAACCCTTAAAATATTCCACATTATGAGTATCATTCAACATTTCAGTGACATTCACAGTAATTACACCTATTCCCACTTTTCCGGCTATTCCGAACACATCATCGTCTTCTTACTTATTTAGAGTTGCAGTGTAGCATCAGCGTTTTAACAAGCTTCAAAATATTCCACATCATTTATACATTATTGGGTTCTTTCAACATTTAAAGCAAGCCTTGCAGTATAGTGTGAGCTTTTCAACATTGAGCATTGCAGTGAAGCGTCAGCTTTTCAACTCTGAGCATTCACACCTGCAATTTCTTCAGAACTTGCATTCTCTAGTTTGTATTTAAAAACAACACAAAATAAAACAAAAAAAAAAGGTCTAGAGATTGCTTTTCCTGGGCAGGGTGGCGGATAATATCGTGAGGCATTGGTTCAGGGGTTTTATTTCTCTGACAATGCTTTATTCCAATGTGAACAGCCCCCTTTAAGGAAGCGCTTTTTACAGTAAACTAATTGAGTGGCATTTTTTGCTAGCATATGATTTTTTTGTAGTAGAAGTAGTTTGAACTACTTTCTCTAAATAGCTCTCCCTACGGTGGCTTAGCTGTAATTAAACTTCCTTCAGTCTAAAGTAGCTGGCATCTTGAAAAGCAGTTCTTTAAAAGTAGCTGGCAATTGATCCCTGGCAATTTTCCTCTGGACTGGCCTCAGTGCTACCTGCTTGACCTCTGACGTTACATAATGAACCAGTCCGCTGAAAGGTGTGGTGGCAGGTGAGGACGTCTGGTACCAGTACGTAGGCTATTGACAATTTTGGGACTATATAACCCCTAATCAGATGGGCTGCCTGCCACATCAAGTGGACTGCAGCTCGTAGGTTTGTCTTATTTGTTTTTTTTTCTATGCCTATCTAGCATTTTCCACAATTGTATGCAAGTAGGTGTGCACCTCCTTTGAGATGGGTAGTGAAAGAGGGCGTGATGCATGATAAATTTATTGTTTAATTTCCTTTATTTTTCATGCACTTTATTGACAATAACAATGGTAGTTATGTAGCCAGAGTATAATTATTTTGACTTGAAATTTGTGTAAATTTGTGTTTTTGTTCTATATTGAATGTTTCCACTGGTCATTGTAATCTCAAGGCTAGATGAGAGTCTAAATCATTTTTCTATAAGAAAAAACTATTATAAAACTACTAAGACTATTTAATCTAGGGTTATTAACATTTGATTTGACGATACTCAAAATTTTGCCCTGTGGAGTCTGGTAGTAAATATGCACATATTATTTGTGGGGCTGGAAGGCTTTTGTTTGTTTTGTTTCTGTTAAATTCACAAAGCTGTTGGCACCCACAAGCAGTGCCATTGTTTTCCTTTTAGAGAAAAGCAACAGATTTTAATCTGATAAATTGAAACACAGTAATAGAAAACTGAAGTGCATGTCAATGTCAGCCCAATGAGACAAGGCCTAGAGGCAATGCTGGATCGTTTGTCCTCTGTGCCCTTATACCTGGCATCAAATTAAAATGTTTTAGACACACCCACTAGTATTTTAACATGCTGCAGAGTGCAGTTAGAGAAAAGCATTCCCGTTACAAACCAGTCCATCTGTTCCAACCCACACACATAATAAAAATCTCTTAGCACTTCATACAGACAGTTTATGCAACTCTGAAGTCACTTCTGGGAAATGCTTGTGGACTGCTCTCGGGTTTTTTAAGTCTCTGCAGCGTTTGTTTAGTATGGAGATTGCTGTGTCACAATTTATCGTTGTGCTGTTTCTTGTCCCGGGACAGTAGTGTAAGAAAATGAATGAGAATTCGGTAAACATCTGTCTGAAAATAAAAATTTTCAAAGAACTATTAAATTCTCAGTGAAAGCCAAGGGATCAGTCAGGGGGTTTATCCTTCTGTTTATCCTTAATAAACATCCCTAAGGTGTAACAGATCAATATTTTTGGCAACACGTAGTTTATTGTATTGCTTAGTATTTTAAACTTGAATTTAATTGCTTTTACTTTCCTTTTAATGGCTTGGTCACCTTGGTCAATAGTTTAAAAAAATATTCTTTGATAAGTCATGATGTTATTTATAATAATAATAACAACTTTATTTATATAGCACATTTAAAAACAGTTGTTTACAAAGTGCTTTGACGGACAAAGCAAAGGCATGAACTCAGGGAATAATAAAAATAGACATCAACAATCAAACCAAAAAGAAAAAGCTAAAAGGCCAGAAAAAATACATACTCTAAGGTCAACAAGAATAATAATAATAAAAAGCAGATTTTTAGACGTTTTTTTTTTAGAAGGATGGGGTAGAAATAAATAGAGAAAGAGCAGTTAAATGAATAGAAAAAGAGATTTAAAAATAGAATAAAATAAAATAATAAATAAATAAGTAAATAAAGTTGACATTAAATGAAAGCAACTCTGTAAAAGTGAATTGTAAGAAGTGATTTAAAAGCCTCATCTCCTCAGGTAGGTCGTCCCAAAGTCGGGGGGCCCTAATGACAAAGGCATGGTCGACTTTAGATTTAAGCTGCAACCCTTCATATACAGTACCTTCACTAAAGCCGATAAGTCATTTCTAAGAAAAACCCAAAGCTCATGTCAGAGCTGAAATACATCCAGTACAGTCTATAGGAATTTATTTCATAAATAACATTAGAAGCCCAGAAAACTGTTCACAAAGCCACAGAGACACTCACAGGTGCAGTGTAGGTGCTGATGTAGATGATTTCTATTTCATCTATACTGAAACAATAACAAGAGGTGTGCAGTATCTGTCATCAGTCTTTGCTTTCTGTATAGCCTCAGGTTTTTAGGTTAGCTGTGCTATGTGGTCACCGTTAATGCTAACATGCTTAGAATTTGCATGGACTATACAGCATGTTAATATGCTGGCGTTTCCATTTCAGTGCTAACGTTACTTCTGTAAGGGGCTCTCTGTGTGTTAGGGTTAATTTAAGCCTTTTTTGTAATGGATCCAACAACTGGGTCCATCCAAGATGCAGTGGAGCCCAAAGAGACTTTTCCCATAACCTTACACTGGGAAAGACAAATTCAGTGGGTACTTTATTTTTTTCTCATTTCACACTGTCAGGATTTGATGCATTTATGTTAACGCTTTGAAAGTCTAGAAGAGCGGTGTGATTATATCATTTTAATTCCCATTCAAGTTTGTGGAGCGCTAAACCAGAAGATAGCTGCTTGGCTGATGTAAACGTCTTGTCCTCTGGCTCTATAAGATCCGAGTAGTTGCATACCACAGAAAACTTTTTTCGGCTGTATGTGCCACTGAAAAGGAACCTGCTTCCAACGCTTTATCCGGTTCTCTTTATAAAAGTTAGCATGCAGCCTTCAGTTATTGTAATATTTTCATTTGTACTGATATTTTCTATATGAATATTGAATAGTTTTTTTTTTCCAGTTACATTGATTGATGATGAGAAAAGGACTTAATAAATATAGTAAATGGTAGTAGAAAGCAGGTAAATAAATATGTAGGGCAGGTAACAAAGTGAAGTAGGTCCTAATGAAAAATTTTTTGGAGTCAGTGCATCCTTTACCTAAACTTGAAACACACTCATGGTGCTATCTGCCCTGCTCAGGAGAATTCTGGTTGTTACCATGGCAGAGAGATGCACACACACACACACACACACACACACACACACACACACACACACACACACACACACACACACACATGCCCTGCAGGCGTGGCAATGCTCTTTTACTCTCTTGAGTCTATTTCCAGGGAGCAGTTTTGGGCTTTGTCCTCTGGTTCTGAGGCTTCACAGCTGTCAGAAAGACAAGACTCAATCACAAACTCTTCCCCTTTTTCTGTGCATTATCCATTTCTGCTCCTCTCCTTCTCCAGAGGTCGATATCATCCATACAGCCACCTATATACACACTCACACCCACACTCACTGGCTTTAATGAAGTGGGAAAGGAAAGATTGAATCGAGCAGCCATATGCAAGGAAGAATTTGTTTTGTTGCCATAGCAACAGTAACTAATGACATCACTGTTAGAAGCACAGACATTCCAGAGGGAAGAAACGAAGAAGAAGTCGAGATAGCTCCCATGCTCTCCTCCTGTGTGTGTGTGTGTGTGTGTGTGTGTGTGTGTGTGTGTGTGTGTGTGTGTGTGTGTGTGTGATTGTACATGCACGCAGTAACTTTTGCCTCTGGTAACAGAAATGATTTGGTTCGTTATTAACCCATGTAGGTGTCGGTTACACGGTAGACTGAGGGAGGAACTCATTTTTGCAAGAAGGCGTATTTGTTAAGGATGGGCATGAATACTCCAGCGCTCATTTAGACATCAGCATTCGCTCAACATAAAGAGTACTCACTGCCACCACTCCCATGACTTTTTCATATATTTGTCTTTTACAAAACATATACAAATACACACACACAGACATATATATATATATATATATAAATGCAGAGGGTGGCACAGTGGCGTTGTGGTTGGTGCTCACAGCAAGAGGGTCCCTGGTTCGATCCCGGGTTGGAACGGGGTTTGGTCCGTGGGCGGGGGCCCTTCTGTGTGGAATTTGCATGTTCTCCGCGTGTCTGTGTGGGTTCCTCCCGGGAACAAGCAGGAACATGCAGGTCAGGTTGATAGGTGACTCTAAATTGCCCTTATGTGTGACTGTGAGCGTGCAAGGTTGTCCATCTATATGTTTCGACCCGCCTTCCGCTCGATGACAGCTGGGATTGAATCCAGCTCCCCCACGACCCTTGTGAGGACAAGCTGTTATAGACAATAAATGAATTTCATAAAATGAAGACCCTTGAATTACTGAGTGTATTCAGGCAGTGTAACATGTGCACATGAGTTAATTTAAAAAGCAAGTATGTTGTTGTTGTGAGACAGGAAACAAGAAACTGGTGTGATAAATGCTCTGAAATACCATGAACAGTATAAATAATAATTCCTACTATAATTAAATTAATCGCGGCGGCTTTAAGTGACGTGTGTAGCTGTGCAAAGTACAGCTAATACATGTCTTTGGCGGTTTATGGTAATGAAGTCGTCCAGTGTTTCCTGCATCAGAGATTAATTAAGCATACTGCCAAGCTAGGCTGACTGGCGGTCACTCCTTAAGGAAACCACTTACAAAGATCGTTTTAAGAATTTTTAAAGAAGCTTCCCTTAATGCCCCCTGTGGCATGTTGAATCTCTGCTTTGCATTTTAATGTGAAGAACTTTTTGTGAAGAACAAAAGACAGAGCAGCAGAAGATGTTATCTTGGTTATAAAAACTGAAGCAATACCTGTTACATCTCTCAGTAATTAGCATCCTGTAGGTCATTGTGTTTTGCATGCAGCCATGTTAAAATGTGACCCGTTGGACTGGACTGTGCTCCGCAGTGAGAGTGAAACACAGTGTGGCAGGTGTTCACTGCAGAGAAAACATCTGACTTTTACTCATCAAAACTGCTTAACCTGTTGTCTCCCCGTTGTTACTCTATCTGCAGCAAGAAGTGGAGGGTGATAATTGGATTTTGTTGCACTTGCATTTTGTGTGTGTGTGTGCGTGCGTATGTGCATGGGTGTGTGTGTGTGTGTGTGCATTGCAGAAGCATATCCTGTTTATGTAGTCTGTTCACACTGGGCGCAGAGAGTCACAGACATATAGAAATCTCTCTCTAAATAACAGTCTGCCTGAGCTAAATGCCAACAAGGGGCTAAAAAAAATCTGGATTTTTAGCCTCTGAAGTGTAGAATTACAACCCTGCCAAAGTGAGATGCTAGAAAGGCAGCTTTTTGTTTTTCATTTTCATTCAGTGTCATGACATAGCCTAATTCAAATTCATAATAACAAGCTTGCTTCGCTTTTTTATTCTCGAGTGAAGGAATGTTGTCTGCCATTACTCAAGGAGAAATATCACACATGGTTTTCTGATGTAACCTCGTCACAGCCAAAAGAAATATGCAACTAAAAACATGAACATTAGAAGACAATAAATAATCTTTTTATTTGATTTGATTTATATCTGTGGATTTGTGTGAGGGGGAAGTCAGAAAAGCTGCATTTGAGTTTCATTTATTTCATATCAGTGAACATGAAAGGCACACATGAAACCGATGAAACTCGCAGAAAGAGCAGAGAGCACAGCGAATAGAGTCAATATAGCGAGCAAACAATGAAGTGGCGTAGACTGTAATCAAACTCAAGGTGTGGAGGGCCGAGCAGAATTAATTTTTGCCGGCAAGCTCTCCTTGTCTCAGTGGTGTTGGATGCTTAACTACTGATTGCCAGGGGCCAAATGCACAACAACCCTGTGTTGGCGTGCAGTATGCATACACACTCTTTATGCAGCTTACACAGCATGAATATGTTTTCTGAATCGGGATCTCTGTTTAGTTTAACTCATGTGCAAAACCCTGATTTCCACCCAGTAGAAGACAAGAAGAGACAAAGACAAGAAACAATGACATCAATGTCTTTGTGGCACTGGCAAGGACATCCATAAGCCAGATTGGCCACCCATACACAAATACAAAAAGAAAAAGGCATTTAGTCATTGATATTGGATACATTTTCCGTTTTTTTAGTTTGTCCATCTGGTCCTACGTCCATCTGTCCTATTCTTGTGAACACGATATCTCAACAAGTCTTTGAGGGAATTTCTTCAAAGTTGGCACAACCGTCCACTTGAACTTAACAATGAGCTTGTTACATTTTGGTTGCCATGGGTCAAAGGTCAAATTCACTGTGATGTTGTCGTTCTTATTCTTGTGAACAGTATCTCAAGAGCACCATGTTTGAACCTCTGCAACGTGAGAAAATTGATTTCTTTTAAAAACACAGGGAAAGAAAAACATAATAAGCAACTTGGCAAGAAATGTCCAGCAAACTGAAATAAAGAACAAAAAAGGGAAATGGTGACAAGGAAATGAGCTGAATATTAGCTGGGAGGGATTAATAGAAATTTCTTGTTAAGCTGTATGTTTTTGAAAGAAATTATGCCAATTTGTTCAGGTTTCAAAGGGTTTATCCTGCTGATAGGACACACAAACCGAACCAAACCAATAACCTCCGTGGCGGAAGTAATCAGTGTCTTTCTCATGTAATTTTGTTACCTCCTCTTAATAAAAGGAAACACTCAAACACACTGATTCACATTTCAATGAGCTTCCTTTGTGGAAATTTCCTCATAATTTGCACAACATCTGGGTGTAAATATTGTCTGCCAGTACTACAAAGCCAATGCAAGGTGTGTTTAACATTTAATTTTCTTACCTTTGATGACAACGTCTTAAATTAAAGGACATAGAAAACTTAATGCAAAACAGCAGTTTATTGGTATAGCCAGGTGTCATAAAAGAGATGTTAATTATGTTCAACCTTTACCATTCAATTTGCCAAAGGTCACACGTCTCTCCTGCCAAGGTTCAAATGTAAATCAAAGCCCTTTTTTTACATTTTAGTTTTCAGAATTAAATCATGCCAGATGTATAAACAATACAAAAGCACAAAAACCAAGCATATGCCATCATTGACATTTATAAAAACAGCATGTTGGGTCAGAATCAGTGCAGCTCATACAATACACAGACCAGGTGAACACATGAATATTTAGAGTGGAGGATGACAAAAAGAAGCTGACATTATTCCTTTACGCCTGTTAGCCAGTTTCAGTACATATGTGTGATTTTTAAGTGTACACAGCTTTTTACGAAACACCAATCAAGTGCGCTTTTATAGACAGAATTTTAAGCGACTGCTTTTGTGTTTTACCATCCCATTCTTTTAAGAAAGCTTTTGTTTTTGCATCTGGCATAATTGCACGAGCGCAATTAGGAGGTTTTGTTTCAATATTGGGGGAGACGCATATGAAACAATGAGTTTCGGGGTCCTCCACCCCCAAACATTTCAAGCATCAAACACTTACTGTGTTCTGGTGGTTTTTTTAAAACACCAATTTGTGCCTTTTCTGCATCAGTGTATGGTGTAATGCACGTGTTTTGTCACACTAAAAGTTCTCTGTACTGTCATGCTTTTATTGTGGGGGTGGGGGCAAATTCACATGTTCTAAACACACACACACACACACACACACACACACACACACACTTCAAATATTCTTCACCTATGGGTGCTTGCATTTATTTGGTAGACACTTTTGGCAGCAATGTGAGGAAGATGTTTCTACACTGTTGGAAATAAAACAAGACAAGTGGAAGCTGTTTTCTTCTTTTTTTTTTTACATTCCAGGCATTGCCAATCAGTTATTTATTCATGTGAAAATTCATAAAAACAAGTAGCAAGGAAAACTCAAAGCTGGACTTTTGGATTTGATTTTGAGTTAATGGTCAGTAATTTCAATTTTTATTGAAATAATGCTTAATGAAATAATAACTAGTTGTTTTTTCCTTTTTGAAGTCACACGCTGAAAAACACTGCCGCTGAGAGCCATTTTTGGTTTAAGCCCACAGTTTATGATTTGTATATAGATATGTGAGATTCACACAGTTTCATTTACCAGGAAAAGAGTGAGCAATGAGCAAAGGACGGTATTACGGGATTTTGTTTTTCCTGCGTTCACTGACAACATGGAAGAGCGTGTGTGTGTGTGTGTGTGTGTGTGTGTGTGTGTGTGTGTGTGTGTGTGTGTGTGTGTGTGTGTGTGTGTGTGTGTGCATCAATGTTTGAGTGAGTGTGTTAAAGAACTGTGCACAGCTGCCCTTCACTTGCCAGCTGGACACCAGACGACCCAGGCAGCAGCAGCTGGAAAAATGGACAGAATGTTCTGGAGAGGAGAGGAGAGGAGAGGAGAGGAGAGGTGTGGAGAAGAGTGGAGACGAAAGGAGAGGAGAGGAGAGGAAAGGAAAGGAGTGGAGACAAGAGGAGAGGAGATGAGACGAGAGGAGAGGAGAGGAGAGGTGTGGAGAAGAGTGGAGACGAAAGGAGAGGAGAGGAGAGGAAAGGAAAGGAGAGGAGACAAGAGGAGAGGAGATGAGACGAGAGGAGAGGAGAGGTGTAGAGAGGAGAGGAGTGGAGAGGAGAGGAGAGGAGGCGAGACGAGACAAGAGGAGAGGAAAGGAGACACCCCTGCCAACTCCTCACCCCATTCCCCTAATTTCATGCTCCCTCTCTTCCTTCAGTTGGGAAAGTACCCAGCAACTCCTTAGATACACACACACACACACACACACACACTCTTGTGGCCCAGGCACGAGGTGCCGGCTGGCAGCTCTCACATGAAGCAGTGGAGGAGACTGGCTGAGCTGGGACAGGCAGCCCACAGTGGGGCGATTGTTCTCCAGACCTGGCCTGTGTCGCTCACTGCTGGTTCCTCCAGTTCATCCTCGGCTCTCCCTTCACACCTGCCTTCTTCGCCTCCTCCTCCTCCTCCTCCTCCTCCTCTTTTTATGCCTCTGTGCCAGCGATAGCCGAGGCTGGAGGCGTCATGTTTTGGGGTTGTTCGTATGTACACACGTCACATTCTTGTGAACATGAAATCACAAGAATGCCCTGAGGGTGTTTCACTTGGACTCAGTGATGAGCTAATGAGATTTTGGTGGTCTAAGGTCACAGTGACCTTGCATTAATCTCATTCTTTGTTTTTTTTTTTTTTTTTTACTTTATTGAACATACATTAAGGTATTACAGGACAAATTACACTAAAAGTCATAGAGAGGAATCACCTCTGAATGAATTGCAGAAAAGCTGAGCAGGTGTCATAGAAAGGGGCCATATTGTCTTCTAGGGTGGATGTGAGCTTTTCTAAGTTGGAGTGCTCTGCTGGGAGATTGTACCAGTGGCTGATTGATAATTTTGTCTCATTCTTGTGAACGTGATAATCTTGAGGGAATTCCTTTAAAACTGGCACAAACGTTTGAGTGGACTCAAGAATGAACTGATTGGTGTTAGAAGATCAAAGGTCAAGGTCTTGGTGATCTCATAAAACATGTTTTTGCCACAACTCAAGAACTGTGTGTGTCCTTTGAAAGTGTGCTGATTGTGAAGGTCGTCTGTGCTGCCGAGGGGAAGATGCGTAAAGCATCCATGTAGGGCTGCAACGACGAATCAATAAAATCGATTATAATCGATTATTAAAGCAACAAACAAAATCCGCAATTATTACGTCAGTCGTTGTGTGGCGGGACCGTTTACATCACATGCAGACGGGAGAAACCGGTGTTTTAGCGCCTGTTTATGCACTGCATTTTTAGCACTGTTGTCAATGATAATATGTTTTTGAACAAAGTGATGGTTATTATTAAGTTAAGATGAAGTTATTTTTTCTATTTTTATTTTTCCTTTCTATTGGTTTTTTTATTCATCGGTTCATCGAAAAAGTAATCGACTGATTAATCGATGAATCAAAATAATCGTTAGCCCTAAATTCGTGCTTTCACAGACATGGATGTAAAGTTTAAATGAAACTTGAGCGGAGCTGGGAGGCATACAAATGTGTGGCGGTATATCCAGTTTGCTTTTGCCCTGTTTCCCCCACCGTCAGACTCCTATTGGTCTGCTCAGCCTTTTCGAACATAAACAAAGCAGCAGAGGAGAGAAAAAAGGGGGAAAGAAATAGGGCGAAGTGACGGGAAGGGAGGGAGCAGCAGAGGAATCAGGCAGGGAGGCTGAGGGGGATGAAAGTGACCACAGAGCAGTCTGTGTTTAGTGGGTTAGTGGAGCGCTGGCCCTCACTAACTGGGACCTGGACCACTGCGCCAGCACGATGCAGCAGATACCAGTCTGTGCCACGATCAGGCATACATCACAGTTTTCATCACCAAACTGAAAACTTTTAATGTGATTTTTTTCCTTTTTTTTTTGTTCAGCGGGAGGACGGGTGAAATCAGATATAAATCTGCTTTAGTGTCTTTCTTTGTCTTTTTCATTTCCTCCATCTCACTGTCTCTTCAGATTTATTTTTTCCTCTCCAGAACGCATACCCACTCCTCCTCTGTCATTCCCTCTGCCCGAGCACAGAGTAGTCAATGAGTGTGTGAGAGAGTGTGTGTGTGTGTGTGTGTGTGTGTTCTCATCCTCCAGCTCAGAATAAGTGGCACCAGACAGGCCTTATAAGGAGTGGTTAGATCATTGGCCACACCGTTAGTAAAACAGAACCATATGTGTGTGTGTGTGTGGTGTGTGTGTGTGTGTGTGTGTGTGTGTGTGTGTGGGTGTGTGTGTGTGTGTGTGTGTGTGTGTGTGCAGACCTATACCTCAAGTGGGCTTAACTGTGTGTGTGTGTTTGTAAGTAAAACCATGTGTGTCCAAAGGTAGCTTAGAGAACGGGAGCCTGTTGCTAATAGACATGGTGAAGGTCACATTATATGGTCATGTTAAACACACACATACAGACACACACTTTCTCTCTCTTCTTGGTCTCCTCTTGTCTATGCAGTGTCCCCCATAAGGTCAGGAAAAACGTGGTTCACACACACAGATGGCACTGATGTTTGAGAGCGTTACATAAGGCGAGGTGTCA
Source organism: Plectropomus leopardus (assembly GCF_026936395.1). Classification (NCBI taxonomy): domain Eukaryota; kingdom Metazoa; phylum Chordata; class Actinopteri; order Perciformes; family Serranidae; genus Plectropomus; species Plectropomus leopardus. Next base: position 16,283,472 of record NC_142178.1, read on the forward strand.
GCCTAATGTGTGAATGATCAGCTTGTGGGTGGAGCGTCTTGATGTTGTCCTGTTTCATCTGCTGATGGGTTTAGCAGAGGAGATCTCTCTCTCGCGCGCTCTCTCGCTCCGTCTCCATCTTTCTTACACAGCTTGTCTGGAATGTACAGATGTTTCCTTTTGGGAATGGGCGTCCTGCTCTGTTCACACACACACACACACACACAGAAAAAAAAGAAAGAGTAAGGAGAAAGGCGTGTACATTCCCATACACTAAAACACACATTTTCCTGTCTTTGATTTTTTTAAATTGTTGCTGTAACACTCTCAAGGCCAGCAGTATCTTGTTGTCTCTCTCTCTCTCTGTCACACTCACACACTCACATGGTTTTGTCCTCCCACAACCTCTGGCTTCTTGTCTCCTGGCTTCTTGTTTTCTTCTCTCCCTTTTGTCTCGTTCTCACGTGCAGCTGGAGCTTTGTGAGGGCGCACACAGGAGACTGCTGAAGCCACTTAACTTAGCTCTCCTTCTCTGTTCTCCTCATCTCAGCCGCTCGCCTCCCCATCATTTTGTTTTTCTCATCGCCTGACTTATTTATCCACCGGTGTCTCACGGACTTAAGGTGATTGGCATAGTATAGTGTTTAGTTTCTGTGTACTGTGTATGTCGTGAAAGGGTAACTTCAGTTTGTTTGTTTTTTTATCAACCTGGACCCGATTAGTGATTAGTAGGAAAAAATATCATTCACATGCGTCCGGTATTGAGTGAGAAAAACATGTGTCTAGTGTGCTGACTTGGTTTATCGTCACTTGTACTATGTCTTGTTCATCACATTTTTTTGTTGTTGTTTAGTGCTTTTGCAAACTGCAAAGAAAATCCCACCATTATGTAGTTTGTAGAGACTTTGACAGCTTTCATCTGTAACATTTTGTAATTCTTTAATTATCACATTGAAGGGATCCGAATTAAAAATAATTATTTTATGAGTTTATGTAAAAAAAAGACACGTATATTAGTATTTTTAAGTCTGATATATGTAGCCCAAAATAATCAGCATTGACCTCACAACGTAGAGTTGCTCATGTTTTTGTCTATGTATTACTAGTAAAATATTTTAAAATAAATCTAAGAACATCAAATGGTCATTAGGGGAGCAAAAGCAAGTGCGTACGCTCACATTTCTGAGAAAGCTGTCTCATCTGCATCTTTATTCCTCAAAATTGGCTTTTTGAAAGTAACTTAAAGTAATAAAGAGCATTTCTGAATCTAACTAATTCCTTAGATCATGTCAAGTATCAAAATGAACCCTGTCTGCTGGTTCTCAGTATTCTGCTCATCTTTCACCTCAGCTCCCCTCTCTTTGTCACTGTGTGTGAGAACAGAAGGAAGCGGATTAATTAAAGTACAAAACCTGCCACCATCTTAACACTGCTGTTGTACGGGAGACTCATTAAGGACGTCTATGATCGCAGTGCATGAATACATGAATGTTGGCAAGTGACATTTGCAGATGTTTCCTCATTAGCTGTCTTTTTCCACCTTTCATTCACATTTTGACTCACTGGAGTTTATTTTCCTTCAGTTTCATAGAAAGTTATTCAGTAACTCATAAACCAAGTTAGCCAAATTAATCCTCTTATCACTTTATCAGATAACCTGCGTCATCATTCTCACAGGAGGTTTAAGTGTATCATTTCATATGTGGTTTCATAATTTAAGCCTGTCTCAGCTGGAGCTTTGATTTAAGGGTGCAGACGTTAACTTGACTCAGCCCTGTGGCTCACCTGGTAGAGCGGGCGACCCATGTGCAAAGGCTGCGTCCTTGATGCTGCGGCCGCAAGTTTGACTCCAAACGGGCACCAATGTCATCCCCTCTCTCTTCCCCTTTCACGCTTCAGCTATCCTGTCAAAATAAAGGCATAAGTGGGCCTACTACTGTTTTGTGAAAACAGTATTCTATGGTTCTTTCTTTATTTCGTCTTTGTTTCTTTTTTCCTTTCGATTGCACAACTTTATTTAACAAAACATGCACAAACACGTACATAACACAATACAGGACAGCTGATAAAAATTGGTAAGTAAAAGTATACAAATATTGAAAACATAATGAAAAAAATAAAACCATGCAATGAGGGATTAGTAAATATTCCAAGTAACTTGGAAACTTAATAATATAATTTATTTTAATAATAATAACAATGACAATCATAATAATACTAATATTACAAAAAGGAATGAAAATCTTAAATATATAAGGACAAACTCTAGAAAAAGAAATTAAGTTGATTCAGGGGTTTTCATAAAATATTTTCTTTTATAGTTTTCTAAAAACCAGTTGCTTTTTTAATTGATTGTAAGAGCAAGAAAGCACTGATTTAATTTTTAAACATGTTTTTAAAAAGAATGAATGATGGTTGTGGACCCAAAAACATTGGTTTGTTAATAAAGAATGTCCCCAATGAAATAAAAAAAGTAAAATACATAATTTGTAAATTACTGGAGCCCTGAGAGTCGAGCAAGACATTTTTTTCTCCTCTATTTTCAAAGAAAAACCTTAGAAAAACAAACCTGAAAAAGTTCTCATTTGCATTTCAGGGCTTTGGTAGTTACTCATATTATCATGGTGTCAAATTAAATTTTTAAGGGAAAAAAAGTTTGTGTCGTTACCAACTTTAAAAACATGATGTCATTGTTTTTTCTTTCTTCCTGTCGTTGGGGAACATAACCCTGATGATCTCACAGTTATGTCATCAGCTTTGAGCCTTTTCTTTCATCCAGAAACATATGCGTTGCTAACTGAAGGCATGGGATCTGAAAGAAATTGTTGTCTACCAGGCAGGGACAGCGGTTCAATTTTTTGAAGTTGGTTTCATTAGTAGGATCTTTGAAGCTTGTTAGGGACTAAAAGTGTGGATACCTCAGCCTCTGCGTCTTTAATTTGCCTTTCTTTTTTTAAATCTGTCTCTGTTGAGGCGCCCAACTTTGTGAAAGAGGGCCCCTTCAATTTCAGTAATCATTATTTCATTTTGTCGGGTGTCTTTGTAACTTCAGGGTCCAACTCACAGCATGTAATAATTTTTTTTTTTTTTTTAACTATTTTTATGGGCTTTTTTTTTTCCTTTATTGATAGATCAAGTGTGAAATGGGGAGAGAGAGGGCATGACATGCAGCAAAGGGCCAAGCCCAGAATCGAACCTCTGTACGTATGTGGGGCGCCAGCACTACCAACTGAGCTACTGGGTGCCCCACCATGCAATCATTTAGACCCCATTTTGAATTTGTTCAGGAACTATGTTCTGTTGCTCTCTAAACAGAAGGCCAAAAGAAAAAGGATTTAATGTAAATGCTATTTTAAGAGCTATGAGTAAGTAAGAAGTAAATTCACTGACTAGGCTGGTAAAACACTGGCTGAATGAACTGAAAAAATAGTCATGATATGTGACATTTTTATCCAGCGACAGCTGTAATATTGTGTTCTTCGGCACATCTACGTCATATTTAGTGTTCGGCTCATTATCTCTATTCATAAGAGCTAAATGTTTCACTTTCTTTCTCCTTTTCTATCTTAACATTTCATTTCTCACAACGCGGTAAATTACTTGTGTAACGTCTCATGAGTCTGTGTGAGTGTGTGTGCCTGCAATCATCTTGCCCCGTCATGCATTTTAAATGTGGACATGTTGGTTTGTTCCCGCAGAGATCTTTCCAAGAACCACATCTCCTCCCTTGATACCAGCCTGCTGGATCGTCTCACTGGCCTCCGAGAGCTGTGAGTGTGCACAGCGTTGTGTGTTTGTGTGTCCTCGCAGTTCCACCTATACTAAATCGATCCCTGTTACACGTCTAACTTTATATCTATCTATATCTCTAAGGTACCTTCAAGGAAACAGGATTATTGTTCTCCCCAGAGGAGTGTTCTGCTGCGGGCCGCTGTCAATCCTGTGAGTACAAAATCTAGAGAAGACAAGGACCTGGTGATCCCGAGGTAGAGAGCGGAATAAAGAAGATGTAGAGGAAAGCAGTAGAGAGAAAGGTTTGGTTTAGTCTGGATTTAAGTAGGCAGAAATCCCTGGAGTAAGCTTGCTGGACACACACACATACACACACACACACACACAAAAAAAAACAACACACACACTGCACACACACATCCCCACATGTGCACGCACACACCCCAATCACAGCACAATTAAGTTCAATTACAGCTTACTGCTCCAGGCTCCCACTACCTCCCTCCATCCCTCGCTCCATCTCTCCCTTCCTCCATCCATTACCTTATTTCTTCCACCCATTGGATGGGTGTTTAAGCATTTGTGTGTGTGTGCGTGTGTGTGTGTGTGTGTGTGTTGAGAGAGGACTCTGGTGGTTTCCATCAGTTCCTTCCAAAACCACCACACAACGGCCCCATTATGTAGCCTACTGGATGGAGAAGACAGGGAGGGAGAAGGAGATCATGAGCGGAGGAGGAAAAGCAGTGAGGAAAAAGAAGCATGGAAAGAAACATAAAAAGTTTGAATGCAATTGCTTACTCAGCACATAAGTTGTTTGGGCTTTTAGTTTGTTTGTTTTGTGTTACATATCACAGTTATACGAGTCATTTTTTGGTGTACTTGAGAATGTCCTCTTCTTTGCTTAGTATGGCACTAAAAGTCATTTTGCATCAGTTTAAAACTGGATAATCATGCAGATGAAGCACTTTAATGACTCAGTCATTGGCTTCAGTTTGTTTTAGTCAATGACAAACCTACATTACATTCCTTTTGCCAAAATGACACTATCATAGATTGCCCAAGGAATGATGGTTTTCTGTAGGCTGAGGTGGAAGTTAGCGTCACCGTGGTTTCCTCATCAGAAAGCCCATGGGTTTTTTCCATTTGATTTCAGATTATTGCAGAAAATAATTCCTGTGGCAAAGAAATCTTTTATTATTTTTTAAGCCTAACTGCAATTGGCAGTTTTAAAAAGCTTATGTTAGGTTATAAATGAACTACACTAAGGCTGCGTGATTTAATGTCGACACCTCGACAAGACCGTCAAGCCGTGTTTGGCGCAGTTTGGCTTGATGATGTTCTGTAGTTTCATTTTGCCACTTTGTAATAACTGCCTTTTAAAAGACACAAAACCTTCAAAGTTCACAAGTGTGATATTTTCTGACGTATTTTATGTTGCTGAACAAAATGTGAAAGTCTCTACACACAAACCTTATTTAATGCTTTTAACCAAAAACCAACTAGTCAGTTTGAACAGTTTGAAGAATATACTGAATTTTCTTTATAGGTGTAATTCAGTCTTAAACCGTAGAGGCAGTAATGTGCCAGAGTAGTGTAATTTTACATACAAATTAATTGATAGAACTGTTAAAAAGTTTGTCTAAATGCACTTACTCATTTTTATTTTGTTTGCACTTAATGCATGCTATTGTACTGTTTACTTTAGGAGCAACAATTTCTTGAATAAAGTATTGGAAGCTTTATTTTTTATGTATGTGGTGTTACTTTATGTTGTGATTGGTAGGTCTATTTATCTTTCAATCTCGGCTTTAAAGAAGAATTTAAGGCGCTGTATAAACAGGATTGTAAGACACTGCAATGTTATTAATTAAAGTAGGTATCGATAGTGGAGACGAAAAAGGTCAATTAAAGCTACGCCGACACGTGTGCCTGCAGCAGCCCTCATACTTCATGCCACTCCTGCATAAGTCAGCACCCGATGTGGGCTGCCCCAGTGAAAAAAAAAAGTCTAGACACGTCACTGGGTTGAAGAACTCATTCCTTGGACACTGTAGAGTAATTTTCACATCAGTGCAGTCTAAAAAAACCCACAGTTTTAAGGCAAAACATGACTTGTGTTTTTTGTTTCCACTAGTGATCTGAGTAACAACAAAATCACCACCATTGAAGAAAGAATATGCGACAACCTGTGCAATTTAACTCAAATGTAAGTAATTTCTTTCTCTCTTTGTATCTCTTCATCTCTCCAATAAATGTAGAAATATGTAAGGATAAATCAAAAGCTGTTAGACCCTATTTATACACACACACAAACACATGTATAGAAGCATAAGCACAAAAAACCACGTACATCTGATCACACATGCTTGAATAAGCAGCACGCATCCTCGCCTACACTAAAGATGAATGAAGCTGTATAACAGAATGGAGTGGGAGGCAGTGAGTAGTAATTATTTCTCATCAGGTCTTTAGATGAGGCATACGTTTTCTTCTTGTGCAAAGTGGTTTAGCAAGGCTAAATGGACCAGGCGACGTTAGACACATGTCACAATATCTTATTGTTCTGCTTTCTTTCTTTTCTCCCTCAATCTCTTACTTCAGATATTCACCTTTGTCTGTCTAATATTTTTTTAGTTTTTTCATCTGTCTTTTCCATCATCATTTATTCTTTTTTTCCCTTAATTTCCGGTCATTCTCTCTCTTGTAACCTCACTGATTTTTTTTTCCTCACATATCAGAATGTCAGTCATAGGAAAGTTGTGTTCATTTTCAGCCACTGAAAAAGGTGGGTCGTATTCTGTGGCAGATATTATAATATCTCACAACAGGGAAATCACTTTTAGCCATGCCAGCTCAAGGACCCTGGTATTGTGCAACTGAGCTCATTGGTGTGATATTCAGGGATACATGAATAGAGTCCTTATTAGAATTATTAGTTATACCTGCTCTTTCTCTGTAATGAAATGAAATTCGAGAAAGTCTGCCCACGTATAAAGTCTGATAGAAAGCCAGCGTAGCTTTGCCAAACATTCTACGGTGAATTTGTGGGCTTTTCATACTTTTGTAACACACACAAAAATGTTTTGATGAGTAATGTGCCAGTTAACAAGATATAACAGCTGAAATCTTTTTTTTTTTTTTTTTTTTTTTTTTTTGAATGTGTGTTTTTCAACTCCTGGCATGATGATGTTCTGTGGTTTTATGGTTTTTCTTCAATGTCAATGTATTTATATCTTTATCAAGGCATGACAAGACTTGCAATCTTATCTTATTTTATCTTATCTCATCTTATCTCATCTTATCTCATCTTTTTTCTTTTCTTTCTTTTCCTTTCTTTCTTTGACGTTGGCATGTCATTTCAATACACATCTTAAATGTATAACTTTTTGTGTGTGTTTTTAAAATGTTGTTATACATATTAATGGGAAGGTACTTTGGTATTTTGATATTGCAGAATATAAATCATCTCATTGTACTTTGTGTAATTTCTGCTCTTTATAGCAGGTTTCCCATGGACCCCTAAAAAGTCTATACAGGCATCGAAATCATGAATCTAAAATTAAGGCCTTAATTGGCATCATAATGTGTTCAATCATTCTTTGAAAATCAGTGCTATTACATGGGAAGCATGGTAAAATCTCAAAATAGTCGGTATTATTCACTTTTTTAAAAAAAATTTCTGAATGCCTCTAATGAATAACGACACACAATTTACGTTAGAATAAACATTTGGGCATTGTACCTAACCCAAAATAATGTTGGTTCATGTTTTTTATCTTCAGTTTTGGTCCTTGTGAAATAAGTCTTAAAGGTCCAATGTGTGGGGTTTCAACTAGTGGTGAAGTTGCAGACCTGAAGCTTCTCCCATGTGCCAAGCTTGTAGGAGAATTATGGAGGCAAAAACACAAACAGCTCAGTCCAGAGCTGGTGTTTGATATCGCTGTTCTGGGCCACTGTAGAAACAACATGGCGGGCTCTGTGGGAGAGGGCCTGCTCCATTTGTGGATATAAGCAGTTCTTTCTAAGATATCAAAAACATTATGATTCTTTTTTTCAGGTGATTATAAAATAAAATGAAAATATAATAATAATGAATATTAAATCAAATTTCTGCCCTTAAATCCTACATACCCGACCTTTAAATGTCATTCAGAGTGGCATTAAAAAGACTTTAATCTAACTCTCCTCAAGCTGTAAGAACACTGTGATAGGAAACCATTGAAAATATGAACTGATGGGTTGATAAGGTAATCACATGAGAAGGCTCAGAGTGGTCTACCATCCCCGCTGCAGTTTGTTCAAACATCTGACGAACAATGAACCAGCTTGATACAGACAGTGATTGATTTCAGCTTTAATGGACTGTGCCATCAGCACACGCTGTACAGATCTATTTACAGTGGCATCAGCGCCCCTCATCTCTGTCAACGTTGTTGTGTTTCACCATGACCGATCCCCTTCTTCCCCGCCATCCTTTTCTCCAGTGATCTGAGTAGTAACCCCTTCGAGTGTGACTGTAAACTGTTCCGGCTGGTTAGCTGGCTCCAGGAGAAAGGGGTGCGAGTACGACGCCCGGACGCCATGCTCTGCAACCACCCACCCGAGCTGCGCCACCAACCCCTGCTCAACGTCAGCCTGCTCACCTGTGGTATGAAACAAACAGATGCTAATGCAGACACGTGCAAATGTTTGAATATTTAAGTGTCACAAAAATCTCTTTTTTCCCTTTCCCTGTTTGGCAACAAATCCATCCTGCCTTTTCACATTTATGTGCACCATAATGGAGTAGTTATGGGACCTAAAATAAAGTCTCTAGCTGAACTCAGGGAAAGAAAGACATCAATGCATGAAAGAAGAGTAAATTCCTGAAATGACAAATGTGAAGTACTAAATAGTTGCTTCTTTGGATTTTTAAACTCAAATCCAAGATTAACTCGAGGCCAAAATTAATGTTACAATATCATGCAGTCCTTGCAGTGACAAATTGAGACATAGAGGAGTAAACTGCTCATGAGTAAGCCTTTTTTCATCGCTCGTGCTGGTTTTGAAAGAGCAGGTCTGATGCTGATGAAAAGATTTGTATTGAACTGAAAAACTTTCCTTCATCTCCAGGTCTGAACTATGCAGCTTGTCTGGAGGACAGCAGCAGCGGAGGAGGGGGACCGAGCGAGCTTGTTATCTTCTCATCCTCCACACCCGGAAACTTCACACGTGAACAGTGCAACAGTGTGTGCTTTGCTGCTTCACACCGCTACGGGGGCCTGGGGGCAAGGCACGAGTGCCTCTGCAGCACAAACTCAGAGCCGAACTTCATCAGCGAATCTCAGTGTTCTGCCGCCTGTACGAACCCCCATGTTATGAAGGTAAGCCGCACGCAGAGGTCCCGCAGAGTCATTACTGCACTTGAAGATCTTTAAGGCTGGATTGCACCAACAGATTGGACATTTTTAACGCTGATTAAATCATGCTTTAAGTTTAAATTCTGTTGCACCAAACTTTAAAACCATTTTAAGATTAAACTCTGTTTTGTTTTGAATCTAAAACCAAGGTCAGGGTTGGAAATTAGCACCAGCCACCAGTGGTTCCTAGATGTGCTCTCCTTACCAGCCAAAAAACCAATGGTCTTCCATTGAGTGGCTGGTAGATTTTTGATTCCACAAGCCACAGTGACAGATGGACATAAAAGTTCATTTCCACCCCTGACCGAGATTAAATTTAATTATGTTAAACCACAACATTAAACTCCAATTTAAACTGTGATGTAGGGTTAACTTAAAACCTACAGTTGAAAAGTTCAGCTTTTACAATGGCTGCTTTTTAGAAAAAAGAATCAAGTTCCTCAAAGAAAAGTTGGAGACAGAGTAAACCTGCTTGGCTTTAATGATGGTGATGACTTTATTTTAAGATACCTGATCACTAAGGAAACTGAACAGAAAGATTGGGCCAACTGTCAATATGAAGCTAACAACTTTTTTAGCTAGTTAGCAACAATCTAACATTTATTACAGAAAAGCAGCTGTTTAAACAGTTAGCTCCCACTTTCATCTCTATATTATACTTACCAGCATGCTGATTATGCATGTATTTATTTATTTAGTATTTGTTTATTTATTTATTATTGTCATTTCAATATGCTGCTTGTACCTATTGATTAAACTCAATTTAGATCAAGTTTAAATGAATAAAATTGGCTCTACTAAACCAAGATTATTTTTTGATGTTGCAACAGAGCTCTGCTCAATTTTAAATCTAGATTTATTCATTTTAAACATAGTTTTACTAAAATGTGATTAGAGCTAATCTTAGATGAAATTAATCCCTGTTGGTGTAACCCGGTCTAAATGTCAAAGAGCTCCATTAGTGTAGTTCCCACCGCTCGCTTTGTTTCTTCTTTTGTAAACACAGCATTCAGGATTTCCTGAAAACCTTCCTGTAAGCTACCAACAACTTCCCACTGTGGCTTGAATGACTTCCCCACATCCTCAGATTTCCCACAGGGCTGCTATACAGAGCAGCTCGGGAGAAGTTACCCAAAACTCCAATTGAAAAATCAAGATTTGTTTATTTTAAATCAGAGCAGTTCCGAAGTTTCATTAAAACCAAGTTTTTATTTCAAACTGTAAAAATAATAGTAAAAACCACAAACATCTTAGCAATTAGGTAAGGAAAGCAACAGTAAGGAAAGGTTTGACTTTTAAATATTTGTGCGTCTGAACACAAAAACCTCCTCTTCCTCACACGTTTCCCTGTGTGCACAGGAATGTGGGTGGACTCTGGCTCACGACGTGTTTGCGGTGGACTTCACGGTCTCACTGAAGCCTCTCCCGCTGCAAAGTGTCCACGAGTGCATCAGTTTCTCCGCCCTGTCCTCTGTCACTCCGGTGACGCTGTCCTGGGACTTTGGTGAACTCTCATCTCGGGTCAACACTACAGGAACGGGAGTCACCACAGCAACTCACAAGTACGGAGTGCCGGGACATTACATGGTCAGTTTGATGGCCTGGGCCGGACACAAAGAGGTGAGAAAAAAAATTGAAATCTGTTTTTTTAAAAACACTTTTTCGACATAATATCATGTGGTTTTAATATTTTGTTTACTGTTCACCTGCTTTCAGGTCTCTGCACGTGGAGAAGTGACCGTTACACTTCCTCCCAAGCTGGAGCTGCGCTGTCCAGCTCTTGCCGTAGCCAATAAGAGCCTCGAGTTCACACTCGTCAGCTGGGGGGCCGTTGGTCTGGATGTAGACTGGAAGATTTCTAAGGAGGGCATCCAAGTTGCCAAAGGTAAGATTAACCTACACGAAAGCTGAAAGCGAAAGACACTGAACAACATTCATTAAAATAACAGTACTGACTCTAAACTCAAATTCAAATTCAAACAACTTTATCAATCCCACTAGGGGTAATTAGTTTAGAGCAGCATGTTAACAAACTACAAAACAAATCCACACAAGAAACACACATAGCAGCTGTCACAATATACAATTAGGCGAGTGTGTATAGCACTCACAGGGAAGTAAGAAGTCTGACTGCCGAAGGGATAAGAGAGAAAATTCACCTGCCAGGACGTGCCCCGGGGAGGACGGGGTACTTTGTGCCTTCCATAAGATTTGTTGATAACTCCTCATTTGTAATCAACAGCTAGTTAGTTTGGGCTCTCTGCTGCTGGTAAGTCTGAACAGCAGCTCTGTGGCGCTCCACGGGTTTTATCTGGAAAATGAACAGCATTCAAATGTCTCATAAACAACACTGAAGAGTAACAGTCCTCATTGGAGCTGGTGGTAAACTGTGAGATGATTGGGGTTTTTTTGTGTGTGTAAATTCTCAAATAATGCTTCCTTATTATCACCTGGCTGCTGTGATGAATAAACAACATGAAATTATAAAAGCATATTCCAAAACAAAGTGAAAAATACAGGATTTGCCTTTTTTAAACCTGAAATATTGTAATTATTTTTGGCCACTAAGGAACAACGTAAAACATTTGTGAACGTAGCAGTGATATTAATATTGATAATATTTACACACACTGAAGTTACTGCGCAAAATAAGTATTCATTTGGATATGTGCTTTTATCCACCTGATTAATGGAAAACTAATATTCCCTCTTTAGCTTTATTTTTGGTCTTTAACGACTCCTGAGGGAAATACCTGTATCTCTAACTGCTAAATGCTCTTCTTTGCTTACAAGCTAGTTGCTAACTTTCTCTGTGTGTTGTTTGTTCCTGGGCAGGTTGGTTACAGTTGGTTTATAGAGGTTTTTTAAAAATTAATACAGCAAACTGTGAGTTGTTGTGAGTTGACCAACAAGCAGGTCAGGCTGGTTTTGCTGAGGTTGTGAAAGCAAATTTCTAGTTTAAAAACATTGAGAAAGAAAACTCAAATAAACCTGTATTATTATTATTATTATTATAACATTTTTCAAGCTTAAGCTCAAAGTGTTTTCCACATTAAAACATTCACAAACTAAAAAATAAAACGTCAGAAACCCTTCCTTTGAGGAGCTTCTACCATTTGCTTTTAATCAGGAAGCTCCTTAGTTAAGGCAATAAAATAACATTTCCTGTTTAAACAACTAAAAGTTATTGTACAATACTATATTCTATACTACATTTATGATTGTTTAGAGTGCTTAAAAAAGATTTTTCCCTGGAAAAGAGACCCCCCACCCCCCACCCCCCCGTACTCTGCTCAACATGGTACAGTCTGACTTCCCTTTACTATGAAGCCCATTGGAAGCTCCAACTTCCTGTTTGTCAGTTTGAACTGGCTAGCAGGTAATGTGGATCAGAGCTCATGCAACAAACATTTTGTCAATCGAAGTTATACACAAATTTTTAGTTAAAGGTATACTTTGCAGGAATTGTTACATACTGTTTGAAAACAGATTAGCCAGTTAAAGTAAAAGTAAAAAGCCAATTGCAGATTTACTATATTTGTGTTCTTTTCAGTGTTGTGTCTGTGTTGTGTAGCTTTGTCTTGGATATGTGCTGCTCACAGTCTGACACATGGTCGCCACCTTTTTAAAATGTCCTAAATCAATCTTTCAAAAGTCTTAAAAATGCTGAGACCTGAAATGGGATTTTATGCATCTGTTTCTGATGTTGCATTGTGAATTCTCAAAATAATTTGTAACATATATTTAACCCTTTGAAACTTGGGCAAACCTGCTGAAATACATGGGAAAAGTGCCATGCACAACTTAAAAAGAAATAACCCAGAAATTAGAAAGAGAATTTTCAGGAAGAACATTACCTGAAAATTAGCACAAAAAAAGACTGAACTGACCTGGAAAACTGCTTAAAAATTATAGTAATTCAGTAAAAAGAATCTACTAATTTCTTGCAAAAAGTTCCTCATTGCCTTTTTCCCATGTTTCTGAAAAAACTGCACCAATTTGCTCAGTGTTCAAAGGTTTAAATGCCTGTAAAAGGTTTCTCAGCACAGCACAGTGATGAAGATTCAGGCCTGAAAGGGTTAAGAAAAAAAAGTGTCTGAATGTCTCTAGCATTAATGTCACCATTTCTTAATAGTGGAACCAACAACTTTAATTATTTTTTTCCATCCAGGATGCTGCAAATTTAACAAAATTGGCATTTTAACCAGGATTTGAAACTGGTACAAGGCAGTTCTTACAAGGCTATTATTCACAAAAAGTTTTTCAAACTCAGGTCGTGACAAAAAAAATCCTATATTATCTTAAAATATACATTTTTTTCCATAACCTTACATTTCTGGAGACAGTTCATCTTTTTTTACCTTCTTGTTATTGTAAAATTGGTCTTAAATTTAATTCCAACTGGCATTAAAAAAAGTAGGAAAAACAAGAAATGTCACTGTCTGGGTGTCTCAAATGCACTTTGCTTGTGTCTGTGTATGTCAGGTATGTGAGTAAGGCCCATCTGTCTTTAATAGTTTTCATTTTTTTATTTTTATCCTCCCTCCATTTATCAACATCTTTTGGGTCTCCTTTTCTTGCCTGTGTTTGTCTCAGCTCTTAGAGGCTCATGACAGAGTGCTGTTCAAGGTTTTACCAAAAACTGAACGCTTTTTGTCGCTGACACTAACAGCCAATGTCGTCTGGGACATATCAATCAACAGTATGCTTTTCAATATCAATAATTTAATACAAATGGAGGTGCAGACACACTGCTGGAGGAACAGATCACATAAATGCCGCAATAAATATATTGTACTCATAAAACTTTAATAACTCAGTGCATCATTAAGGTGGATCAGTATTTTCACACCTCCTTTGTGCCAGATTTTCAGATTTTTCCTATCTTACGTTCAACAGCAGTACTGAAATGTTGCTGACTCTTTTAAAAAGGCAGTCTCTAACTGTATACATGCATATGCTGTCTGAACAGTACTGGCTTTGTGGACACCTTGAACTGTAATGATCTGTGAGTTACTGTCTCAGAAAGCATTGTATAGCGCACATGTATCTAATGTTATGTTAATTCTGTACCCTGAGGCTTTATTACTGTCAGCATGGGAGGCAGGAGTGTTTTCTGACATTTAAAAGCTTCAGAAAATGTTCTTTTTCATCTAGAAATCTTTTCAGCAATTAAATAATGCTTGAATTTTTCCATTATTTTGCATGTGTGATTGTAAATGACCATGTGAATGTTTCTGTCCTCTGCCAGCCTCCCCTCACTGTCCAAAGGACAGCGTGAACCATGCAGAGTCCTCCCGCTGTTTCCAGATCGTTACAGGGGAGATGAGTTGGACAGACGCTCGACAGGAGTGTTTAAATCGCAGCGGGGATCTGGCAATAGTTAGGAGTGACGCGCTGCGTAACCTGCTGGCACCCAAAGTCACACAGTGAGTCTTTCTGTCTGTATGGGGTGCAAGAATGGTTTCTCTCTGTCTCTCTTTTTTTGTTGTATTTTGTGGGCAGCTAAAAGTCTCCAGAGATAACTTTTATGTTTAAGCATTAAATTCTGACTTTAATGTTGATATAATGTTTATAGAACAATGGAAAAAGAGGGTACGATAGGATCTCTCAGGAAAAATAAAGGATTGATCGCGGCCCAACAAAAGCAGGAAGAGAAATGTGCTGTTTGTTTTCCAGGTCCACTAGCTATCCACAGCAAAGGAGTCATTTTGCAGTGAACCAGTGATTTTGCAGTTGTCATTACTGACCACAGTAGTAGTGGACTGTGACGTTACTGTAACAGTTACTTTAGGGAATATGAACTGAACATCACATTATATGAGCAATTACTATAATATATTCTATGAATGTTGGCAAAGTTAGTTGAAAAGCTGCCACATAGCTAAAATCTTGCAGCCATCTTGTGTAAAAAGACCTACTGTGCAATTTAAACCCCACGGTTTAGCTCAGTGATTTCTGGTGATCTTAGAAGAACTGAGTCCATAGCAACGGTCTAAATCAAGTAACGCTGCGTTACAGAGGTCATTGGTTTCTTTCATTTTAAAACAAAATTACTTCTTCAGTGAACATGTTTTTTCTTCTCTCTTCAGTGTTGTGTGTGTCGATGATGTTGTTAAGTGTTGATTGCTAGTTGCCGGTATCCAGCTAGTCTTAGCTACAGTGGCGTCAATATATTACCACTTGGAGACACTGGGTAAGGGTTGAATTAAAAAGTTGAAAACTTAACACTTTCGCTTTAACCTGCCGGCTCTGCGACACAATGTTTAATCACTGACCGTCACAAAGTACGTGGTTCAGATTGGGGTATGAAAAGTGTGGTTTTCATGCTTCTCCCCTCCGGTCTGTGTGAAGGCTTTCTTGCTTGAATGTGAATGTTGGGTTTTTTTTTTTGTGTGTGTGTGTGTGTGTGTGTGTGTGTGTGTGTGTGTGTGTGTGTGTGCGTGCGCGCACCTGAGGCTGTTTTCAAGGGCTTCTCATTTTTTTACTGTTTATGCCCAAGACCTTACTCCTCTGATCGATGTCTTTGGTCTGTTTTGGTCTGTTTTTTTTTGTTCTTGTCATCTATTCATTCATTTATACAGCTATGTAATACACGTACATTGCAGTTTTTTTAATCCACATAATACAGCGTACATGTATATGTGACCTCAGGCTGAGTCATGGCTGAGTCAGTATGTTATACTATGTCAGCTTGTTTCCACAAAGTAATTAATGCTTCTTTACTGTTGACTGTACACAGTCATTTTTTATAACTTTAGAAGCTTCTGTTGAGGTTTTGAATGAAGCTTTGAATGCCTGTTGTATTATTTTATGGTCATCACACTAAAAAAAAAAATGAAATCCTTGAACAAAGGAATTAAGTTATTCATTAATTAAGTTGCAGTGAAAGTTTTCGTTTTGAAAAGCTAAATGCCAACAAATATGGATTGAAGCAGAATATTTCATTAGATGAACCATGTTGTGAATCTTAACTTCTTTTTCAGTGAATTGTGGCTCAGGAGTTATTGGAAATGTTTGCATCACATGAATTGGAAACAGTCCCACGCAGCCATCACTGGAATCTAATTCTAGAAATTTTATAATACTAATAATGTTAGTGTATCCTAAGGGACGATACTTTACTTATCAGAGTAGGGGAGAGATCTCGGTTTTTAAATATTATGACATGTAGCTACAAATATTTTTTCTGAGCCTCCCTGAGTGACTGGGGGAGAACGCATGACCCTCCCTTCACCATTAATAACCATATTATACAGTTTCTAGCTATGATAAATGGTGTGGTTTGTGAGTTGTTTTTTTTTTTGTTTAAAGAAAACATGACTTTAAAACACACTTGCATGTTTTGGGGTTACAAAAAATACAACCATTTAAAGTTAAATGACTTTCCCCTGAACCAAATCAAAAACCATAACTTCCTTCCCAGTAATTAAAGCGGTATCTTAAAGTGCCTCCCACATTTTGCACCACCGCCTCCACTCTCATAAATAACAAACAGTCCCTAATCTTTGTATGCAACTGTGCAGAAATGTGGGCTTCAAGTAGAAATAATACATATGCAAAAAAAAAAAGTTGTGTGGCATTTGAATGTTAATTTAGAATTGGAGTGTCGGCATAACGAATGAAGCTTTAAACTATTCTGTACAGTCCTAATATGTACCATACTTCCATGTGATCTAAGCTTTGGGTTTCGCTTTGCTTTGTAGAAAAAGTGTCTGGCCTTGAGCTGCTCTGATGGCCCCCAGTTTTGGTGTTTAGGTCAGAGAGGGTTGCAAAAAAACACATCTGTAAAAGCACAGCTGCATTGTAACTTTAACACCCTGGGAGGAGGAGTCCATAGTTCATGGTGTGTGTGTGTGTGTGTGTGTGTGTGTGTGTGTGTGTGTGTGTGTGTGTGTGTGTGTGTGTGTGTGTGTGTGTGTGTGTGTGTGTGTGTGTGTGTGTGTGTGTGTGTGTGTGTGTGTGTGTGTGTGTTAATGCAAGGGTAGAGGCCCTGCCCTCGTACACCGCAGTGGATGAGAGAAGAAAAAACCTGTTGCAGATGGAGCTGATCCCCTCTCTCCTCCTCTGCTCATGTGTTCCTCCACCCCCTCACTTACATAAGGAGCGCTTTTTTATTTTTAAAATCAGGTCTTGTTTTTTGCCACAAAGATCCTTTTTTCTTGTTCCCTCTCTGCTTGTATTTTTAACCCCTGTCCTCTCCTTCAGATGTCGTTTTCTCAGATGTGAGTTGTCAGTTAGCATAGAAAAGTCTAAACAAAAAAAAGAAAGAAAGATAAACAAATAGGGAAGGAAATTGCTTTTAACTGGGTTAGAAAAATGACCCGCATCAAACAGACTGTCTACAATGTTTGACACTTGCTTTCATTTTCTTGCATCTGTTTAGTGAGTCACACATTAACTTTTCTCTCGGAAAGAAGACCATTTTGCTTTCCGTTAACAGCATGTGACAGCAGAGGAAAATGTGCAGTCCATTAGGGGACTCATGGAGTGAAGTTATCTGTTGTAATCATGGAGACGTTCTAAATATCTGACATCCCCTCTCCAGCATCCCACAGGGCTTCAATAAAAGCCATTTCAGGCTTTCTTTGCCCTGCAATCATCGATTGTTGGAGGCAAGCTGGTACATAATTCACAGACGTCAATGTCACTTAGAGATCCTCATTGATTGAAGTGTGGATGTTATGTTAGAGGGTTTGTTGTGTGTTGTTCCCTCTTAAGCCCCAAAGTCATTTTCCTGTTTTTCCATTGCTTAGTCTTGACCAGAACCCATGTTTCATTTCATGTTTTTATTTTCTAAGATTTTGGTCATGTTTGTATGTGTGTCTATATGTGTGTGTTTCAAGTGATGGAAACAATTTTCCAGCAGTCAGCAGCCATGCAGCGAGACATCAAGCGGACGCTGTGTTAATCTGCGTGGTACCTGTCTGTTCCTGTTCCCAGGGAGCGAGGCGTGTGGCTGGGCTTGAGCGATGTCGACTCTCCAGGCAAGCTGCGCTGGGTGAACGGCTCAGAGGCACAGGAGGGAGAAGAGGGCCTGCCACCTCGGTCTCCGATCTCCCGCGGAAATGTGTGTGTGTCCCTCGATCAGCGCGCTCAGACCAGTTCACACCCGTGCAATGCCATGCGGGCCTTTGTCTGCGAGTACAGCCCCCAAGGTAGGCTCCATACAGACGCACTGAATCACTGACACATGCACTGCGGGACTGAAACATGAAGCCAATGCCCAAGTGCCAACAACTGCAGTTCCTCTAATGGCCACATGAGGCTGTCTCCAGAGGTGAACCAATTCTAATAGACCCACGTTAAAATATCCAGGTGAAATAAACATGTTTACAGCCTGGTACAAAAAACGGCTCTGGTCTCCATAGCTAATTTCAACCTTCATGACAACTGTACTGGGGTAAAATTTAAATAACTCCCTCATTTACATTTTATTAACAGGGTACTATTTTCAACCAACTTTGTATTCTAACTATGTAGGTAGTATGTGTAAAGGAACCGTGGCAGGCTTCCCGTGCCTAGAAATTCCTGTTGCCCCCCATGAAACTCCTCTGTATGACATGAAACTGGGTCATTTGGTGGACCTTTGTTGTCTCTCAGGCTGTTGCTCAAACTACAGGCTATACGCCACAACCATGAACACGAAGTGTATCGAAGTAGATCAAGAGACACAGCTGCCCATCTCTCTCTTAAACTGAAAACCAAACTGTGATCTAATAGTAAAACTGGGCAGCTCTGATTCAATATAAACCAAAATTCTGTAACTGCATTACCTTTTTTCTTGCCTGAAATGTTTCCGGAAAAATATTTTAGCCCACTGTTTAAATGTTTAATGAGATAGTTTGTTACCAGCTGGCTGCCATTATGTCAGACAGAGGTGTTTGCGTTATGGGAGCCAGCGGGAGCGTTTATTGGTCCAGCGCGGCACGGTGCATTCTTGTAGCCCCTTTTCTCTGCTCATGTAGCACTAATTTCAAAAGTATTTGTCTTTCTACTGCATGGCCGGCCCGGTTTATTAAGGGACCATCTTTCCTGCAGGGAAATACTTCTTTAGGGCTTAAAGTAACACATATTCAAGAGCAGGGCTGCTTGAGTGACAGGCCGTCTTCAAGGCGTCACCACAGTCTATGAGTCAGACCCACCCCTCGCTCCTCCACAGCTCCACCATCGTCCAAACACGGACTCTTCTAGCTCCACATAACCAAGATATCGGAGGCCAATTGCTAAACTCCAGGCCCGAGTACTGGGGGGCCACAAACCAGTGGGTGACGTCACAATATTTCCATTATTTATACAGTTTTTGCTGGAAACCTGTCAAGTTGTGGCGCAAATCGGCATAGAAATCAAAAGCAAACAGCCTCCCTCATTACTAATCACAAATACAAGACTGGTTCCCTGAAGCACCATTTTCAGTTGGACACTTGGCATTGATTCAAATTGCTCCTTGTGAAACAACCATCCAGTGAGCGTTTTCTATCGTTTTCATCATTATGATTACTTCAGAATATTTTGGCACAGCACACTTATACATATTATTGCTGATATGGGGTAGCATATTCAGACAGTTCAACAGGGACTGGAAACAATTCTACATGAAAGTACAGTACAGTAGTTTTTGTAAGTTTTGTTGCCGACATACGTAATTGTTATGTAAGTAATTCCATTTGCCATAATGTCAACCTCTTTCTACAGGATTTTCAAAGGAAAACCATTAGATGGATTAAAATGGCCTTCAAACTGTGAAAGCTGTAGTAAATAGTCTTTGTGATGTTTTTTATATATGGCAGCTGGAGATCTGTCCTTGTCAAGGACTAAAAGCTCATGTAATTACTGAGGCAAGTGTGTACCGCATCTCGATATGAAGTGGCCAACATGATGTGACTGAGGTAAAGTTGCCTTCTAACAAGTGTTGCTACATATAGACAAAATGACCTCACATTTCTTCTAATGTGAACATGAACAACCAGAAAAACAAGTTTTTCAGCCGCAGTGTCATAATAGGCTTGTTCTGGATGAACAACGCTGTAGCGGACAGGATCAACCAGCAGCATGAGGGGGCGGTGATAAAAAGCTCTAGTCAAGCAGACAGTTTCCAGAAGCCTTCAAAAAATGTACAGGAAGTCTTAGAAATATGTGCATTCTGTTAAATCCATCTGTAGACTACCTGTAGTTTGCAGACCATATTTGGATAGCATTTCACAGTGGGTACGCTCCATTTTAGTGCGTCTAACGGCAAGGGCTGGTTAGATGGAGTGAAATGTGTGAGCCAGCTTGCAGCAACCACCTAGCTGTCAGCTGACAAAACAAATGTAAAAACAAATGTCTTTGTCAATGTTAGTCTACAGAACAAAAGCCATGGTGGCTTTCCTAGTTGAAAAATAAGTGCATACATGGACAGTAATGTTCACAAAATGATTTTATTCAAGCATGAACAACATTCAGCAGTTTGCTGTTTTATTAGTGTCTCCTTATTTGCTTGTGTTTGTACTGGACATGTGGTTGTAGTGACATTTATATGGCAGTCTTGCTGCTCAAATTTAGCAGCAGGTCTGATGTACCTACCAGTTATGATAACTGTCAAATGGTATGCAGACTCCGCAGGCGTACGCCAGCGTGCAAATGGTGCGCACCCAGGGTTCTAAATTATAACGTTTGTTTTGTTTTAAAGACGCCACTGCTATAATTGAGCATTGAGAGGACAGATTGGGCATATTTATGTAATTTATGTAAAGGCATTATCATTTAAAAATCATACAACCCTTAATTGAAATTAAACTACTGAATCAACAGTCCAAACATTCTCACACACACACAGGAGGTTACAGACAGGGAGGAAAAGCAACAGCTATGACAAGTTTCCTTCAGTGGTAGACATAATTAGACTGAGGTCCAATTTTTTTTCTTCTTTTAAAAGTTTTTCTGTCGCCTCACAACAGCTATAATATATAGAACGTTTTGACTAAACATATTGTACTTCTGTGGTTGACAGTCTACATTTATTGATTGATTTATATTTGTTAACAGATTAAACCTTCATTGCACTGCATGAGACTAATAACCTAGCATCAGATATTCACAGAAAATCGGCTTTTTCTATAAAATGTAATGTTTATGGTCTAAACTCAGCCGGTCAGCTTTTTGTTCAGGTGACAGCCAGGTGTTTCCCATTTTGCCTTCGATCATGCAGTCTGTTAAGCGCAGCTGTGGCACAGTTCACTGAAATATTATGGAAATTACAATATGTCCAAGTGCAGTATCCAAATCGCAGCAGCTGCAATTTTCTGATAAAGGTAAAATGTGTCACAACATGCCACTTTAGATGAAGAATTGTGGTGCTATTGAGATGACTACAAATCGTACATCAGAGGTTGAGAAGCATGCTTGTTTGGTACATCACAACATTATTTTATGTTATTTTATTTTTTGGGGATGCAGAATAATATCAGCACATCATTGGTATTGGCGATCATTGACAATATTACAATATTACAAACTTCCATCTGCTGGTCAGCCATCACAATAAGAGTAGGCATAACATGATGTTAATTCCACTGCAGGAGAGACTTGATAATCACTAAAATTATGTGGGGGGAAAAGTTGGATATATTGATATCAATATCGGTTATTGACCAAATGAGTTGTTATATATCAGCATATGGGATACTGGTAAAAAAATCCATTATCGTGCATCCCTATTTTTTCAGTTAAAATTAAATGCTAAAATCACCATCCGATTAAAATTGTGACTTATATTATATAAAATCACTATATTATTATATATATCATCACTATGTATACATTTAAGTTCCCCAAAAAGACTATTTATGAGATGGAAAGCCTCCAAAGAAATATATAGTCAATAGTCTTTAGGGAAACCAGCACAGTCTGCTAAAACAGAGCTGAAAGACCGTGTAACTGTGAAATGAAGTGTAATGTGAGGCCATAGTTTGTGTGTGTGTGTGTGTGTGTGTGTGTGTGTGTGTGTGTGTGTGTGTGCGTGCGTGCGTGCGTGCGTGCGTGCGTGCGTGCGTGCGTGCGTGCGTGCGTGTGTGTGAGAGAGAGAGAGAGAATCTGACTGTTTAGTTGTGTTTCTTGGGTCCAGTCTGTCTTTGATATTGTGTTGGTATCAGTCTGCACTGAGCTGATGAAGTGTTCTGCCTTTAATATCTTTAACAGTAGTTTTGTTTGCTCTGTGTCTTCAGAGGATTGTTCTCCTTCTCTATTTCTCGCAGAGCAATTTGTTAGAGTGGACTGCAGCTGAGTTCATCATTTTTTATAAATTGCATCCACTATCTCTCTCTTCTGTCTAACCTAACTTCTGTCTAAGTCCCTCAATCCTCCCTCCTCTTTTGTCGACTTCTACAGTGCGTGTTCCAGACGCAGGTATTTACACTGTGGGCATGGCTGTGTTCCCCTCCCATAACCCTTTGCAACGCGCCCCGTCTGCTCGGCTCTCTGCTCCACAACCTTCTCGCGGTGGCATAGAGGTGAGGAGGAATCTCAGCTTGTTTATTTCATCATGGCACTCTTCTCCTCAAACCTTTTTTTTTTTCCATCAACCTTTCTGTCTGTTTTTTCTCATTTCTTCACCCAGGTGTTGTTGTTCCCAGCTATGAGCTTCGTTCAGGCGGGTCGTCTGTCCTCCCTTGAGTTTGTCACTCAGGAACTCAGCTTGCAAATCCACGTCAGATTCCAGACCTACAGACCTCACTGTCATTATCCCGGCCTGCACCTGCTGCTACCGAGTGAGTCAAACATAGAAACACACACTTGACACGTAAAACCATTCACACATTCCTAGTGAGTATCGTGGTGAAAAACCCATAAGCCACCTGAGCCCACACCTCCAGTTAGACAGCAACATCCACATGCGCACACGCACGCACAAACACACACAAACACACACACACTGACACCGACCAGCCTTGTTTGAAGTTGTTAGGTTGGTGAGCATGAAAGTGAAGTTTGCTTGGAGACAGAAAGTAGGGCAAAACAGGAGTGGAAGAAAACAAGCCCAATCAAGGTCACCTCTCTTCAGAGCGCTTCCTGACACCGTCCAGACACATAACCACAACACCGTGCAGCACAAAAAAATTTAGATACTTTGTGTTTTTTTTTGGTACATCTCCACTGAGACGTGCAATACACAGAGGTGCAGAGAGCGGATGAACTTGAAAGATGTGTGAAACGGAAGTCCACACAGAGCAGAGAGCCGCTTGGTAAAGAAGTCAGAGAACATATGAAACTTTGACTTTGATCCTTGAGTGTCGCCGTAGAGAAGGCGACAGCTGAGATAATGAGATAATGCGACTGGATTGTTAATGGCTCGGAAAGCACATTTGCCCCACTCTGCACAGAGATAGATAGCAGACCAGCACACCAGCTCCCACTGTAAGTTCACACACATTAAGATTCCACAAGTGCAGACTTTTTGGCTCATTTTGGAGAAGATACTCACTGGCTGGATTTCTTCTTCATGAAGCAGTAATTCATAGCATTTATCTACGGTTTTGCTTAGACGTGTTTGTTAGATGTAAAGTGTTGAGCAAAATCACATTTACAAACAAGCTTTAGATTCTAATTTTATTTATTTATTTTACCTTTATTGTGAATTCTTCCTACTGAACTTTGCCAGAGTATTTACATTTTCTGCAACTTTAGTGGTGCAATTGGTTAGAGTGACATCTGGTTGTCGAGATATTTGAGATATTTGAGATATTTGAAATCCAGACTTATGTCTGAATCTTCTTTTATATGTGTATGTGTGTTATGTATGTTTATGTGTGTCTATGTGTGTTGCTACGTGCTACATTGTGGCATTTTCAAGAATTGGTCCATAAAAATTCACTAGAGTGAAATTAAGTCAATATCTCCCCCATTTCACATATGCCCCCCCTCTTCTAGTTCACTTGGACTCCAGAATGAACTGGTAAGAGTTTGGTGGTTGAAGGTCAAAGGTCACTGTGACCTCAGAAAACATGTTTTTGGCCATAACTCAGGAATTCATATGCCAATTACGATAAAAAAAATTTTTAAAAAATCACACAAATGTTTAATAGGATACGGTTATTAAGTGATCATATTTTATATCCAAAAGTTCAAAGGTTAACTTCACTGTGACATCACAATGTTAAGCAAAAACACTTCTGACCAGGAACAGACGGTCAGACATTTGGTCAGATACTGAATTGGTGACACCAATCTTTGGTGTCCATCTTTAGAAACTGTGCCGAATGTAAAGATCTTCTGTGCTGTCGGAGGGAAGATGTTTATAAAGCCTCCATGTTGTCACAGACGTGGATGTAAGCTGAGAGTGCAATGTGATGGTGCACAGAGGCATACAAACACAAAGCAGTAATTCTAGTTTTTAATATGTCTAAACTTTAATTAAAAGTCAATGAATTAAAATAAGGTCCATGTTGTGTCTCAGGCTGTGGGGGTCCAGCTTGTGCCCCGGTGGCTGTGTGTGTCCCCAATGACACCAGGAGCGACGATCCTCCCTCTTGCCCTGGACTGGAGCAGTGGTGTCCCTTCCAGCGCCGCTGCCTGCCCCTCTCCAATCCCTGCCAGCCATCTTCCTGTCCTAACTGCACGCAGGCTCACCGTCTGCCCCCCGGGGCGCTGAGGCCCAGATACACCCTGCAGAATGAGGTGGTCTTCACTCTGCCAGCAGGACCAGCTTCACACATACTGGTGAGATGATTCGCTTTTACCTTTTTCTTTAATCCTTTGAAACCTGGAGCGACATCATTTTTCTTGTGCTGCTTTCAGACGCCTTTCGTAAGTATTCAAACATCCGAACCGTGAGTAAATTGTTGCAATTTTCTTTTAAAAAAACATGGGTAATAAGGCAATGAGCAACTTGGTAAGATTTGTTTCAAAATTTCTAAGAAATATGTAGATTTAGAAGTTTTTTCTGTGGGGAAAAAAGAAAAAAGCTATGGAAAAACTATATTTATAATGATAATAATTACATATTTAATATTATATTATGTTTCTTTTCCTTATTTCTTTTGTTGCTCATTGCCCTTTTCCCTTGTTTTTCAAAGAAATCAAGCCAATTTTCTCAGGGTTCAAAGGTTTAAATGCTTGTGAAAGGAGTCTGAAGGCAGCACAAGAAAAGTGATGTCGCTCCAAGTTTCAAATGGTTAAAAGGGAATGGAGTATTTAATGTTCAATACCAGAATGAACATTTGGTGGCTTCCATCTGTTCAACAGTTCAGGCATTGCAGCAGGTGTTCAAGGTCTAAGTAACACCTTCCTGATCCCTGCTTGTTTCAGGTACAAGACAAACTGCAGGACCTCCTCGTGTCCCGTGGCGATGTCATCGCCCTGCAGCATGATGCTGGCCCCGCCTCCCTTCTCCGTTGCCAGTCGTCCCCACACTCACCATGGCGACAGCCTGTCTTAGCTCTCAACCAATCAGAGTGGTTCTGGATCAACAACACCGGACAGGCAATAGATGCCTCGGCTGACCACGATGCTGACCGCCTGCCTGACCCGGAGCTTGACGTGAAGGCGCTGGTGGAGGATGGTGAAGGAGGGTGGCTGGAGGAAGAAGTTTGCCCCATCAGAGTGCTCTATGTGGGACACAGTGAGACTCAGCTGCAGGGAGCACAGCTGTCTGCTGGTCTGCCCCAGCCCGGACTCTACAGCCTGCTGGTAAGACATCAAAGCTGTGTGTCAAATCCCAGCATGCAGCTATATTTTTACATGTTTTTTTTTCAATGTTAACACAAGTCACAAACACAAGTGTTTGCTGTATAAGTGTGTTTGACTATTTCCTATTTTTGTCGTACACTTAGTTATAATAATAAGAATATTAATAACAATAATAATGATAATAATAATAATAATAATAATAATAATAATAATAATAATAATAATAATAATGATAATAATAACTCTATTGATAAAGCACCTTTAAAAACAGAGTTTACAAAGTGCTTTGACAAACAAAGCAGAGCACAGGCAAAAATCTGAGGCAATATAATAACAGAAGCCAGACAAGAATTTAGGTAGAATTAAACAAGTAATTAAAGGCAAAAACATCTTAGAAAAATACATTAACAAAATAAAGACAATAAACACTGATTACTATTATTATTGTTATTAATAGTTATTATTATTCTAATAGTTATTAATATAATAATATTTATAATAACAATAATAATAAGCAAGATCAAGACAGAACAAAAAAGATGAATTAAAAGGCAACGATAAAAGCAAGTCTATAGAAATGGGCTTTGATAGGTGATTTAAGGATTATTTGAGCCTTTACTCCTCAGGCAGGTCTTTCCAAAGCTGAGGGGCCCTTATGGCGAAAACACGATCACTTTTTGATTTAAGCCTTGGCTTTGAAACAGCTAGAAGGACCCTACCTAAAAATCTAAGGCAGGGAACTGGCTCATAAGGTCTCCTCATTCCTCTTCTGTGGCTTGGAGCCAAACTCAGAAAAGCTTAGTAAAATAGTGCTCAGTAAAATATTAAAATCAATTCTAAAATTAACAGGGAGCCAAAGGAGAAAAGCCAGCATTGAGGTGATGTGATGTCGTCTGTTAAAAACAGCAGGAAGTCGAGCTGCTGCGTTCTGAACTAGTTGGAGGGTGGAGAGGGAATTTTGGTTGATGTCACAGAGAGAAGATGAACGTGTGATTGACTGTTGTCAGGTTCTGACTTTGTTGTATTAACAAAATAATTGAGACAAAATTTGAAAAATTCCAGGTAACTTCAGCCGAGCCATCATACCCAGCCTCAGCTTCGTGCCCGTTGCGGGTGGTGCCTCCTCTGGGCTTGACAATCCTCCACCCACCTCCCCAGAATGGCACCCTCTACCTGCAGCCCAACGACACCCAGCTGCTGCTCCGCGTCCAGTCTCGCTACCTGACAAAGGCATTTCGGCGTGGCAGTAATTGCAGCGTGACCTTCCAGCCTGAATGTCCCAAAGAGTTTTCTTCCAAGGCGGTGCTCTGTCAGCCCGGGCCGAGCTCAGGGGCCGGGGTCGAGGTTTCAGAGCCCAGCCTGTACGCGGTGCTGGATCTGAGCCTGGGGACGGAGGAGCAGGGGAGTCCAATGCAGCTGGAGCTAGAGGCACATAATAACGTGACGGAGGCCAGCCTGTCTGTGGTCGTCCATCTTGAAGAGCCGCTCAGAGGACTGATGGTGAAGCCGCACCCTGCACACCGGGTGCTGATGGAGTCGGTCGTGGTGAGTGTGTGTTTGTGTGTACTTCAGTGATAGTTGTACTAAGAGTTCATATCAGGTGTTGATGCTATGCACACTGCACTGTCCTATACTCAACGTGTCTTCATGTGCCTGTGTGTGTTTGTGTGTGTGTTAGAGCTACACAGCGTCAGTGCTCAAAGGCTCCAATCCCACATTTAAATGGACAGTGGATGACAAGCCGTACTTCACCTATTACAACACCGTCCTCAACGTCATCTACCAGCATGCTGCCATCTACAAACTCACTGTGAGTTTCTGTTCACACCTAACGAGTCCAACTGCCAGACTATCGCAGGAATACTAATCGTTTAAATTAAATGAAAACAAACACAAATCCAGTCTTCATCCTTCAGAAAAGAGCCATAAGAGTTGTAAACAAAGCCATTTACAGAGAACCCACAAACCCACTTTTTATCAAATTAAACTCTCATATTAAAAGATCTGGTGAAATGGTTCAAATCATGAACTACTGAGTATACGACTAGATAACTGAGCATTGGATTATAATCCACGAGTTGAGTGAGTGTTTGTAAACTGATTTTTTGCGACACTTTTGCTGTTGTTAAATATGGTCAAAACAAGTTTTATCAGGAATTCAGGGTAACATGACACACTGATATACAAATAGACATTTTTAGTGTGAAGTATTCCTTTAAGATGTGGGCAGTAGGTTTTTCTGAATTTTTTTTTTTTCGCTAAATAATTGATGGGTTCTATTTTTTTTATTTGAATAATTTACCGAATGCTTCTCACATAAATGTCATGTAGATCAGGATAGAGATAGCCAAATCAACAACATGCACATATACATATACCAGATCTGATCAAATGACAAAAACAAGTGTTTTTCAAACCAGAGGAATATTTTTTACTTTTTTTCCATGTTTTTCACTGTAGAAAGTGCTAAAAAAAAATGACAATTGAAGCAGGTTATATTATGTTTAAACTTGACCAAAAACGTGTTATATGCTTCGATAAACATGTAGAAAAAAATTGTTCCTTATCTTCAGTAATTGATTACACTTCATGTTTGTTTGATTTTTTTATTCTTCAATTTCAGTTAAATTTCATTTTGAGTAGCACTAAATCAAAATACTGTTGAGTATATTTGGTTGGAAGAATACACAGGTCCACTTTAGGGGTCGGCATCTCATCATGCATATTAGTAATGACTGATTTAACCTCATTAGTTATTAAAATAAATGGTGCCATTTTCTCCAGCTGAGAAAACCCATTTATGTTTTTATGTCATGGAATGGCAGTGATGGTGAAATAACAACTTAATGCATCACAATTTTGAGTAAAAGTATCTGAAGAAATACATTAAGAGTATGACCAAAGAAATGTTTTGTTTTCAAAACAAACATGTTGAAGTTTGTATTAAAAAAACTCTTATTCTAAATTAGTTGTAGGACCCCTGCACCAGATTGGTCACATCATGAGTTTTCACCTCGTAGTGTTTCTATCACAATTATCGCTAACATACTTTAGATGTAACACAAGACTTTATCTTCTTTCCAGCTGTCTCCAAACATCTAACTGGGTCATTTCCTTTCAGGTGACGGCCATGAACCATGTCAGCACCCTCACAGAGCATTTCAACGTCACTGTAGACCGGCTGCAGCCCATGGCCAACCTCACAGTGAAGGGTGTGCCAGATGTGGTCCCTCAGGGCTCCACGCAGACTCTCACCACCTCTGTGCTCGTCGACATGTCTGTAGCTGCCACCTTCCGGTATGAACAGACGGGGGACAGAGGGACAGAATCATAGATTGATAGACAGATAGAGACAGTGTGGTGTGTTTATTAACTAAAATGCCAAAAAAAGAACGGCCTCTTTTTCTCTCCTCGTCTTTATTTTTAAGGCTCAGTGAAAACACAGTGCATCTGTTTGTGTTTGACTGCTCCTTTCTTCTCCTCTATCTGCCTCTGTCTTTCTCTTTGCTCTTTTCTCTGTTTTTGTCTTCCTGTGCGCCATAATAGCACTGCAGCAGTCATACCATGCAGAGCCTTGGATTTATAACTGTGTGGTTTGAGCAGATTGCTGACAAGAATTTTCCCTTCTGCTCGGCTGTTTCCCCTCCACTTTTTTTCTCTCCCTTTTTCTTCCACTCTTTCTCTTTTACTCCTCTCTCTCCCTCTCTCTTTCACATTCCCACCCTCTCAACTATAGCGCACTCTTTCACTTAGTTTTACCTCCACTCTCACCATTCTCGGTCCGGAGAGGCTTCCTGAGTTTTGAGTTTCCACTTCTCCTCGTCCAAAAATCCTCTACTGCCTCTTCAGAGAAGATTCTCACTTTCCAGCTAGTGACTGTGAGTGTGTGTGTGTGTGTGTGTGTGTGTGTGTGTGTGTGTGTGGATTTAAATGGTTTGCAGTGCATTTATTCAGCTAAGCTCCATGCATTTCTGCAGGTCCTAAGTCAATGGTTTCACATTGTCTCTGTTATGCTACAGATGGTCTTTCGGTGATGGTGGATATAAGGAATTTGAATACAAGCCCCCCTACGCTCCCTCCCTTCTCTGTCCAGACTCCCCCAATCAAGTCCTTCTAAGCAACAACGTCACATATATTTACTCTCAGCCAGGTAAGCCCTCGCCATCTCCATGTCTGTCTGATGAAAATGTTTAAAAAAAGAGCAGTGTGAAGGATTTAGTGGCCTCTAGCTGTCATGACTGCAGATTGCAACCAGCTGAAACTTCTCCTGGTTAGAATTCCTTTAGTGTTCATTGTTCAGGAGGTTTTAAAAGGGGGGCAAATTATTTACAGAGGTCTCAAAGCAAAAAACGGATCAGGTGATTTTAACAGGTAAAAATACTGAATAAAGGAGTCTCACAATACAAGTCAGGGTGTCTCCAACACTCTTTGGCATGTCGCAGACGCCGATTGGGCTGCACTGATAACTTAAAGGAGGTTTTTAGAGGGAGTTAAATTATCCGCAGAGGTCACTACTGTTCTTTACGGAGAGGCTGCTTACTACAGTGGCTGATGCAAAAATGCAAATGACCCTATCTAGAGTCACTGTTTGATTTGTCCGTTCTGGGCCTCTGTAGAAATACGGCTGATTTCCATAAATGAGGACCCACTCTGTATGTAGATATTAATGGCTCATTGTAAGGTAACACAAACACAATGTTTCTAATTTTCAGGTGATGATGCACTAAAAAAAACATACTTATGTCTTTATATCCATTTGCGTGAATAAATCTTCCTAAGTTCTACAAACTGGACCTTTAAGCAGGTAATTAATGGCACTGAGCTAATTTCAGCTCTTTTTTTTTCTTCCCTCTTTCTGTACAGGAATATACAAAGCCGTAGTGTCAGTGTCCAACCGTTATCAGAACATCAGTCAGAGCATCAACATGAGCGTCTACAGCATCCTCACACGTGTCGATATTCAAACAGAACCACGACTCCTCCTCAAGGGAAAATCTGCTGATTTTGAGGCGCACCCTCTGCCCTCACCCTACGGCATTCACTATGACTGGCACTTTGGAGATAGTTCTGCCACGCTGCAAGGTCGCCGCGTGGCTCACACCTACGCACAGAGCGGCCTTTTTAACATCTGTGTGTCTGTAAACAACACCATCAGTTCTATGGAGGCTTGCGCCGAGATGTTTGTGTATGAGGAGATTGAAGATTTAATAGCAGAAAGCTCATCTCCGACAGAGCTTCACAGTCCTACGACAGTGTGGGCACGGCTCGCATCAGGAAACAACATCACATGGACATTCTCCATGGGAGATGGGACCATAAACATAACATCCGAACCGCAAGTTTCACACAGCTACGTCAAAGAGGGGAATTACACCGTGAATGTGACCGCTTCAAACGCAGTGAGCTCTGGCTGGACAATCCTTCCAGTGCACGTGTTTGTCTTCCAAGTTGTGAGGATGGAGCCGTGCGGATGTGTCCAAGAGCGGACCCCTGTCAACTTTCAGGCTTGGGTGTCCGGTAATGCATCAGCTCTTCTTTATGAATGGAGCTTCGGTGATGGAAGCCCAAAAGAGACACACCACGGAAACCCCAAAGTGTCGCACACGTACTGGACAAGCGGGAGCTACCACCTCTCTCTGCTTCTTTTCAGCGGTGTAAACAAAGTGCCCAAAGACAGCTTCCTCAAGCAGGTGTGTGTGCAGCCAGCTTTAACCAACATGAGCCTCACCCTTGAGAAATCACACTATGCTGTTGGGGAGGAGATCCGGTTCAGAGCCAGAGCTGAGCCAGAGTTTAACTACACCTATCAGTGGGACTTTGGCAGAGAGGAAGACCCTGTGCTCATCATGGGTTCTGGGAATATTGTGACAACGTATAAAAATCCTGGTCATTACAATGTGACTGTCACTGTCTTCAATAACATCTCCAGCAGTAACACCAGTGTTGCCATTGAGGTTTTGATGCCCATAGGTCCAATTGTGATTCAACATAACGGCACTAAATATAACAACCTGACCCTCAGAGCACCGTACACTTTCACAACATCTTCCATGGCTTCGGATGTCACTTTCATCTGGAACTTTGGAGATGGAAATATGCTTACAGGCCAAAATGTCCCCCACTCCTACAACGTTTCTGGAAACTACAATATCACACTGACAGCAGTCAACACTGTCAGCAGGAACCACACCTTTTTACCTGTTGCTGTGCTTGCAGCAATAACTGGGTTGACTGTCAACGCTAGCTTGATAAATGTCCCTCTTAATGCCTCAGTCCACTTCGAGGCCCATATGGATGAGGGAGATGGCGTCCGGTACTCTTGGAACTTGTGTGACCGCTGCACCCCAATTCCAAGGACCCACACCATGTTCTACACCTTCCGCTCCGTCGGCACTTTCAACATTATTGTGACAGCGGAGAATGACGTGGGAATGGCACAAGCGAGTATCTTCCTGTACGTCCAACGTGAGCTGGAGGGGTTGCAGATTTTAACAGACGAGGAGTCTGGCGCAGTCGAAGGCACAGGATTGGATGGTTGCTGCTTTGCCACAAACCTTGTTCTCCACCTTCATGCGGGATTAAAGGAAGGAACCAACATGACGTTTACATGGAACCTCATCAAAGAGCCAGACCCCCTTAGCTCAAGCTACAACATAAGTGGGAAGACGGTGGAGGTGAATTATTCCACACCGGGCCCGTGCGACATCTCTCTGCGGGCAGCCAACCTCCTGGGCCACCTGTCCGTCAACAGAACCATCCTCTTCCTAGAACCAGCCGGAGGGGTGTACCTGCAGATCAGCGACAACCCAGTCGCTGTCAATGCATCAACTAACCTGACAGTACTGAGTGGTGAAGGCTCGGACTTAAAATACCGCTGGTCTGTGAATGGCGACGCGATGCCGTGGACAGAGCACTGGAACACTCACACCTTCATCAGTCCTGGCCTAAAGCTGGTGACTGTGGAGGTCTTCAATCAAGTCAGCTCAGTGGTCAAGTCAAAGAATGTCAGTGTCCAGGAAGTCATTTCTGAGCTCAACTTCTCAGCTACCGATGTGACAGAGCAGGGTTACGTAGCGACAGGCGCCAACGTTTCACTGCAGGGGGACGTACTAACAGGAACCAATGTGACATGGACATGGATGTTGGAAGGAAGAATTGAAACGGGAAGGAATACTTCTTTGATTTTCCACGAGCCAAAAACAGCCATCATTACTCTGAATGCGACTAATGATGTCAGCGGGCGAGTGTTTTCCAGAGAGTTCTTTGTTCAGGACAAGATTCAGGGACTGGAGCTGAGGGCAAGTCAGAAGATCGCAGCAGTTGGTGAGAAGGTGGAGTTCACCATATCTATGGCAGCAGGCTCCGACGTTCAACTCATCCTCAGCATCAGTGGAGATGCCACTGTTATTCCTGAAATCAACAAAACCTACGTCCACACATTCAGCAGGGTGGATACGTACATGGTGAATCTCACTGCTCACAACCAGGTAAAGTCAAAGCAGCATGCATAAAGGTCATTTTTAAGAGCTTTTAGAAAACATTTCAACATTAAAAACAGACGTCACACGTAATACTATCACATAAAACTGACTCCTTTGCATCAGTTAGGGCTCCCACGTAATTACATGGACGAATTTCAAATCTTTCCAACAACAATTAATGTTATTACAACAAAATTCCATGACTTTCCCAAAACTTGTAATGATTTTTACAAATGACTTGATTTTTTCAGGCCTGTAAAATGTGATTGTAAAATTTAATGACTTTTCCAGGCTTTCCATGACCGTGGGAACCTTGATCACTATTTTTTCTCAAAATGCATATATAGTTTTGTCACTGTGCGCATAAGATAACCCATAAGGTGTGTTATCACTGCCTGACATATGGATGTATTTACACATTCGTGCTTGCAATCCAATGATGCTATTATTGGCACAAGCAGTAGCAACCCGTATGGCTCTACTGTAAGTGTCTTTAATTCTTTGCATATTGCTCTTTACACAGAAACCCTGACATGTAAACCTACATGTTGCACAAGCATATCATTGAGGATGTTGTTGATATGTTCATTGTCATCTGTTATGTTATCTGTAACATGCTGGCAAAGACATTAGACCTCACATCTTACTTACTAAGCATAATGTCACTTGATGCCATTATGCAGTCTTTTAGACAGAAAAGTTTTATTTTATTTTATTTATTTATTTTACATTTCTGTTTTGGTTTGGGTAGGCAGTTTTTTTAAAAGGCCAAAACAAAAAAAAGAATCCCAGAATTTGAAAATACAGCCCGCTGCAGCTCCCTTCTCTCCGTCCTGAGCCCTTTCTTCCCAAACAAGTAAAGGCATATGCCTGTGCTTCATACAGTAACCTGTACGAGCAGCTGATTAGTCATTAATTGCAGTCATCTCGATTGTGATTTTGATTTTGAGGCTGTTACATGGCGGCAATTCCATGAGAATTATAGCCCTGTTTTTATGCCATTTTCCATCCCAGTGATAGCTGTGCCTGGAGGCACTATGTGTTTGGGTTGTCAATACATTTGTACATAACACCCCCATGAATGTGATATCCCCAAAAAAGCCTTGAGGGAATTCCTTCAAATTTTGAACAAACTCAGACTCAGTGACAAACTGATTCGATTTTGTTGGTCAAAGGTTAAGGTCACTGTGACCTCGCAAAACATATTTTTGGCCATGAATTAACAATTCATTCGCTACTTATGACAAAATTTTGTACAAATGTCTAATAGTATTAAATGTTGTGATTAAATTGATTGAATAAATTTTATATCAGAGATTTAAACTTCGCTTGAATCAGCCGCAGCAGTGAGCGTTTAGCTCCATTTAGCATAAGGCTAAACGGTAAAGCAACATTTTCTCTCCATCACTTTAGGCACAATGACATCTGACTTGCTTTTAGACTCTCTTTTTTAAAAGTCTGTCATCCCGTTTTTGGTTGCTTTGCAGCAAGGCAATTGGTGCCAATGCTGCATGTCAATTTCTCAGCCAAATTCTCAACGAGGGAGGTGCACCCTCCTCTGCATTTGTGAAACACACTATCTTTGAGATGATCTTTGAATGGCCAGTCTCCCATCATGGGCTAGATTTTCAAAAGCCTGAAAACAGAGACAAGAAGAAGTGCAGAAGTCTAGTTTTCTCTTAGACCACTTAAATTGTGGTATGCTCAAAGTTTACTATGGAGTTTTTTGCCCAATTATGCCAAAAAACTTCTTACCCCAGCTTTAACTCTGATGTCTAAGCCAGCAAGATGATTTAGTCAAACTAATGCAGTGCATATTTTTTAATGCAGGTTAGTTTCAAGAGGCGAAACCTCCAGGTGGAAGTGATGGAGCCAGTGCGTGGACTCTCCATCCAAGGAAGCTGCGCAGCAATCCCTGTCGGTGTGAAGAGGTCGTTTGTAGCCAACACCATGACGGGCAAACCTGTTCATTTCCTGTGGACTTTTGATCTGCACCACTCCCACAAGGCACCGCTAATGGGCAAAGAGGTCAGCTATATGAACAATTGTAATGAATAAAAAAAATATTACAATATGACAAACAGCTGTTAAATGGTGATGTGTCTCATTGATTCACACAAACAGGTGTTCTACACGCCAGAAGAGCCGGGTTTATTGACCATCTACCTGAAGGCCATCAACGCACTGCACTCTCAAAACATCACCAAGCACATCCGTGTACAGAACCTGCTGACAGCAGCAGCCCTGCATGCAGCGCCTCGTGACACTTTCATCAATAAGACGGTTACTCTGATGGCCAATGTGACACCCAGATCTAATCCTGTGGAGTGTTTGTGGGACTTTGGTGATGGCTCTTCTCCAGTTCACACAAACACCACCACTGTGGGCTATGAGTACAGTCATCCGGGACACTACCTCGTCCAAGTAGGGTTCTTTAAACTACATGCGCTCTATAGATCCATGATATATGTGTTGAGCTGTCAAATATGATGCCTTGTGTGAAAGCTTCCCAGTTTTGTGATTGCAACTGTCTGTTTTTCTCCCTGTCAGGTGAACTGCAGTAACCTGGTGAGCTGGGTGTTGGCACAGGTGGAGGTAAACATCAGTGTATTGGAGTGTGAGGAGCCCGAGGTGCAGGTGGTTCAAGCCCCCCGTCTGGCCATCTGGCGCTACCAGCCCACTCTGGTGGAGGCCAGTGTGGATCTGAAAGGCTGCCTACGCTATGGAGCTCAGTACCTCTGGCAGATACTCTCAACCCCCTACTGTGATAATGACAAAGACCCCTCGGTTTCCTC
Organism: Plectropomus leopardus; assembly: GCF_026936395.1. NCBI lineage: Eukaryota > Metazoa > Chordata > Actinopteri > Perciformes > Serranidae > Plectropomus > Plectropomus leopardus. The sequence continues at coordinate 16,319,523 of NC_142178.1, forward strand.
TGGGGTGGCGAATCAGCCCTCTCAGTCTGTTCTAGTTCGTCTGCCAGGGGAAGTGGATGTGCGGCGGCTACAGCTGTCATTGCCTAAGATGGCTCTGCAAGCAGGAAACTACACCTTGGTGTTTTCTATGTCCTATGAAGGCGTGCCGCTCAGGAAGGCTGCCTGTCTACAGCTCAGTGTCATGGCTACCAGGTCAGTGAAGAAATAAAATTGTGAATCTCTGTTTGTGGAGTACATCCATTCCCTTCATTTATTGTTTCTCATTTCTTAATTTACTCTGCAAGTGATACAAAGGCGATGCAGTATGAAACACAATTTTTTTTCATCAAAGGGAACCTTCCCCGCAAAATGACCATTTGTAACTCAGTTACTCACTGCATGTTACTTTGAATTCTTGAATAATTTTCTTTTTCTTGCATGCCTTCACAGTGAACAAAGAATCTAAAAAGGTGATCATTCTTCATGAATTAACTGTGTCAAAAACAACAAAACATCCTTTTACAACCTCTCACACAACTCATGTCTAATCCAAGTCTCATTTATCCGGTAGTATGCTTAGTACTTCCCAAAAGCATGCACTTGACGAAAACATTATAATTTAAACCACACAGACAGTGCAAACAGTGCCATGCCCAGCCAAGCTCATACGCACGTGCATGCCCTGGCATGCTACTAGTTGGCAGAAGTGTTTTAAATCATAATGTTTTAGCAAAAAAAACAAGTGTTTGGGAAGTACTGAGCATACAACCAAATAAATAAGACTTCACTTAATGTGGTCCCCATTTCTTGAAGAATCTTCACCTTTATTTCTTCTCCTTTTACCGGGCAAGAAACCAAGAAAAAATATATAGTTTTCTTCACAAATTCAACGTAACACACTGTGAATATTGAATATAGAAATGGTCATTTTGCGAGTGAAGTGTTTTAAATTTGGCTTTAACAATGGCCATTAACAATGGATTCTAATGGTTACCTACCTTCATGGTGAAAAAAAAAGTCCTTTTTTAAGAACTTTTTTAAACAGCGGAAACTAAAATCTTTTCACTCCCAATGCAGGAAAACAAATCATTACTGATATAAAAAATAAAAAGATTTATAATTTGTAAAAGGATAGTACAATGACAAGATGGCCAAGAAAAACTAGTGGACATTTTCCAACAGGAAATCAGATCAACCAATCAGGAGATGTTCGCCCTGCTCTGCGTAGGTTTGCAAAAACCTTTTAGTACACAGAAGCATAATTAAATCTTACCTGTGCTGATCTGTAGATCAGTATCTTCATATTAGATATGCTTATGACGTTGAATTTAAAATTTGCACTTCTTTGTCTTTTTAATGTTTATGTTAACTCTTTTTTTTCTTGTCAGGCTGATGCCCATCATAGAAGGGGGCACCTACAGAGTGTGGTCGAGGACGCAGGACCTTCAGCTCAATGCGGAGCAGTCCTATGACCCCAACATGGACCCAGACAGCCAGTCACTACTCAGCTATTCCTGGGAGTGTGAAAGCACTTCGAAGGTAAGAGCAGGCGTGAAACAAAAGTCACTTTCACACATTTTGACTGAAAGAGTTGAATGAGCTGTTACCTGTCAAACTGGCAGTTTTCTGTTGCTCACACCAGCAAGGACTTTGTAAAATGTTTACGTTCATATGACACTACATTAAAATACATTTATGCCCTCACCACATGTTGTTGATATTTGAGCCACACCTATTTCAATGTAACACCATGTAGTATAAAGGAAAGGATCTGTTCAATGCAGAGATGTGGAAAAAAAAAGTGGTAAGTTCACTTTATGAATTAAGAGAAAAATAATACGAAAAGGGCTAGCATCTACTCAGGTTGCCTTACACTGCAAGCCAGGAGCAGTTCTTCAGACAGCATCTGTCAAAATGTAGTTGACGTAAGTCACTTAAAAAAACCTAAATCCACTGAAGTAGAACCAGGGCGGTCAAACGATTAATTTTTAAAATCGCAATTAATTGCAGAATTTCAGTAGCTAATCACGATCAGTAGCATTTTCTTACCACATGTTCACAATTTTATTAATGTGCATTTCAAAACAGTTTTGAAGTTAATATTAACAAGGTAAAACCATTATTACAAGATTGTCTTGATTTGAAATCAAATGACAGCATTTTTTGACTGATGTTGGCTGGTCTGCAGATAGTTGCCACAGAGTCAGCAGAGCTGTAGTTAACCTATTTGATTTAATTTTATATGGTATTCTAGTTTCATATGAGTCTACCTTTAAAACTCAGCCTGGTACAGCCTCTTAAAGACAGGAATATTGGCCTGGAATGCCTGCGATTAAAAAAAATTAAACCATTATGTACAAACTTTAATGGCATTGCGATTAACTCAACGCGATTACGCTGACAGCCCCAATTTGAACTGTTTTTTATTAGCATGGATGTGTTACTGAATGGGCCAACCAGGCCAACCTGGGGGCCCAAATCATCAGGATTCCCTCCCGGTCTTCACCTTCAAAATGTCATTCACATTAACTTACCAACCTGGAAGAGACTCAAAATGACCACAAAGTGTTGCAAAGCCACCACAAAGTCTATGTGTCTTGTTCCTGTGCTGGAGAGGTGGTGGGGCCTTTTGCATATCCGTGCCCAGCGGCCCATTGTCTCATGATCTGCCCATCTTTAGTAGTAAATTATTTCCATGTGTATCTGGGAAAAAAATAAATGAAGAGTGAACTAGTGGTGTTTTTAAACATCTTCAGGTGCAGGAGGACTCAGAAGAGTTCTCTCTCTCGATATATTCTCCATACATTTGGCTTGTTACTCTAATAGAAATAAAATAGCACTGGATTGTTAAACCATACTTTGCTGTCAAGGATTTATTGGCCTATCTTTAATAGCAAATTCATGGAGTTTAGAGGACAGAATCTATTCTGCAAAGGGACTGTGGAATAATTACGTAACGGTCATCTGGTCCTGAATACTGTAGCTGCCTACAGAGAGACTTGGCAGCATTAATGTGAAGACAAGAACTCAGTTCATTGTGTCTCTTGTACGTGTGTGCATGTGTGCACGTGTGATTGTGTGCATGTGCATGCTTGTACTTGCTTTATAATGAGGATCAAAACACAAGTGAGGACATTTTAACTGGTCCTCACTTCAGAGATTTAAGGGATTTTGTGGGATTTAAGGTTCAGGTTAGATTAGGTTTAGGTTTGGGTTAAGGCATTTAATTGTGATGGTTAAATTTAGGGTTGGGGCAAGGAAATGCATTATGTCAATGATGGTCCTCATAAAGATAGAAGTACAAGAATGTGTGTGTGAGAGTGTAAATTCATTTGGTGTTTTTCACACTCACCGCTTCCTTGGCTGAGTGGGAACACATTCTGCCTGTGCAGCAAAAGACCACAATATAAGACCCAATGGACTGGGTGTGTCCGCATACGTGTGTGTGGGCGCGCGTGGATGCGTACATGTGCACGCGCATGTGTGCATGTGAGGGTGTATGTGTACATCGAAGCAGACAGGCATTTAAAGGGTTATGTAATTGTTAAGAGATAAATTCAGCATTCCACAGCTGGTGCTTTGCTCCCCACCCTGACAATTACAATACACACATAAACAACATGCACACATAACACACTCACTCACAGCTGTGTAGCTGCAGCTGATAAAGAAAGAGAAGGACACACATGTGACCACAAAGAGAAAAATAGTTTTGCACTCTGAAGGACTCAGAGCTGAAACGATAGAGAAAAGACGTAGACAGGAACACAATTGATGAAATGTTCTTCACTGTACTGACCTTAAATACAAATATGATTGTAGGAGAAGATACAGTTGGTTTATAATCAGAAGAAAATATAATTAACCTTGAACTGTGTTGACTTTTATGCACCCCCAAAATGACCATTTGTATATCAATTTCTCACCTTATGTCTCCTCAAATTTATGAAGAAAACTTTTTTTCTCACATGCCTTCACAGCGAATGAAGACTCCAGAAACAGACAGTTTTTGGTGAATGGATGTAAATGGTGTCTGCGTTTAACACCGCAAATCTAAATCAAAACATCTGTTTACAAACTCTCAAACAATTCATGCAGTGTAATCCAAGTCTCATCTGTATCCTCAGCCCTTCCCAAATGCATGCATTTTTGCCAAATTAGTCAATGAATGAGCTGGAAGGTGGGATTTTAATGGGACAGCAGAGTACAAACGCATGCAATTGCTCAGGCACACAACTCGTCCCTGTGAGAGACTGTTGCCGCCATTAAATGCGGCCCAATTTTACTCCAATTCATGAAGAATTTGCTCTATTTTTGGTTGGTTTGTTCCCTGTGGAAGCATGCAAGAAAAAGTGTTTGTAATGAATTCAGCATAACACTGGGTGACTTATTGTTATACAAATGCTCGTGTTTGTAAAGTATTCCCTTAAAATCAACACCAATGGGAATATTATGGCTTTATTTTGTTTACTTACTTTACTGAAATAAGTAAACACATCAATATCTTCCATCAAAAAACACAAAGCAGCCTCCCTTAACGTCTTGTAGCGGAGCTGTTCTTGGGGGAACATAACATGAAAATAATCACAAACACATGAAGATGCCAGGTTATGTAAGGCTTTATAAAACAGAGAGTTTAAAACCCAATCCTATGAGTCATTTCTCTAGTAGTTATAGTGGTGTGATTTGATCTCCTCTGTTGTGTTAGATCATGGCTGCAGCCCCCTGAAATAACCGTATTGTTCTTACAGTTTTTTGTGCAGTAAAGAGGGAATTGCAAAACATTGAGGTTCAATTTCTCACTCCCAATTTCTGCTTGCAGGGTGCAGAGCACTGCTCCAGTCTGAACTTTGGCCTGGGAACCAGCGATCCGGTGCTGGGAATCTCCGGCTCGGAGCTGGAGGCGGGCGTTGAATACACTTTCAGACTGACCATCAGCAAAGACGGCATGGCACCAGAGTCCACCACGCAGACTGTAAGTGCACGCATTTAACTGCCCACATAAATATATTTTTATTTTAAGTTAGTGGTTCCCAACCTACCGGTCAGGACCCCGACAACAAGTTACAAGATGATAAATTGAATTGAAAAAGAAGAAGGAAAAAGTTCTGTTAAACAAATGGGATTTTTGTTCTTTTTCTTTTTCTGAATCCTAACTTTTTTAATTTTATATATGTATACAGCATATACAGTACATAAAGTACACACACACACACACATATATATTATGTAGTATGTATATATGATAAATGACCTCAAACCTAGTTTGGCATTTCTGACATTTCTTGTGATCTTTAGGCCAAAATAACACTGATACACTACATATAAAGATTATATTGGCCATAAACCTGTCTCATTTATACGTCCAACTCTAACAAAGACAGCTTATTGCAATTGTTATAAACAAGACAGACCTTCGTCAGTTACAGTTGTGTGATATGAAGGTATATGGTGCGACAGATTGGCAATATGTTTCTAGTGCCAGAGCAGTTGGGTGTGCCTTTTTGTTTTTTCCTAGGATGATGAAGGCATGACCCACCCTGCTCTCCCTCAGAGTAACGGCAGAGTTAGGGTAGGAATGTCAGGGTAAGCCAATGAGAGACAGACTAAGGCAAAGCAGGGTGAATAATTCCTTTGCCAATCAAAAAAAAAACCCCATAAGCAACTTATATTTGAAGCACGAAATTTAGCAAATCCGAGCTAGATTCTGACCTGATCTCTTGATTCGGAGTTGATCGTGTGATTTCACTGTTTTTGCATACCTAGCTTCTTTGTAAGGTAACCAGAGGAGGTGTGTGAAGTTGTAAATACAGAAACCTATAACACTGGAAATTGTTCTCAGAGGAACCCTAGTTTTACAGTTAAGATTCATTTGTTTTTAACAATAACTTTCAAATGTTTTCTCCTGTGAGGGTTGGAAATCAAAGAAGAAAACAATCAAATGTGATGAAGTACTGTATGGTTATTTTAAACCATCTCCTGATAAACTCAAAGAACAGTTACTGCATCCTGATATATACTGTAATTATTACTGTGATATAAAATTATATATACGGCATATATTTCCTCTAAATATATTTCCTCTAAATGACGCTGTTACGGACTGTTAACCAGAGGACAGTGCCATGTTCCTCATATGTCTTTTCTTACACTAGCATTAAACCAGTTAGAACTGATTTGTCATTGGCCTTTTATAAACTCTGACTCTGCCCTTAATTACTCGAAGGAACTCTGGCATCAGAACAGAGGCTCTCTCTGTAATTTGTGACACACAGCAATCACAGAGTGTTTACAGAGACATCTTCCACAGTGGAAGATGTAGTTAAAGTAGTAATTGTGTTTGATTTGGCTGTTTGAGTTTCATTGAAGTGATGATTAGTCACAATGAGGACAGTCAGTGTTTTCAGCTTCTGTTAGACAGATGGATCGATAGATAGAGAACATGTGTGTTACAATATACTGCCTGTTTGTTTTAGATTTAGAGAGATTTTACTTGAACTGTCGTCAGTTCAATATGTTTCAATCATAGACTGTATAATAAAAATGGACGACATGACAGCTCCCCAAAAGTGAAGCCAAAATATCTCGATCGCCCCTTGGTGGCTGGCTGCAGGACAGGTAATAAATGGGACATGGGCCAAACTAAGAACTCAAAGTACATGTCATATACATTTTTCCCAAGGATGGTTTATGTCATTTAAGGGAGTACTTATCACCATGATGTTTGTTCAAGTGTTTCTTTTTGGTTTTAATTCGTTATTTGGTGCTGTGAGAAGGGGGTGCCATGTCACAGTTAATGGCTGTGTGTGTGTGTGTGTGTGTGTGTGTGTGTGTGTGTGTGTGTGTGTGTGTGTGTGTGTGTGTGTGTGTGTGTGTGTGTGTGTGTGTGTGTGTGTGTGTGTGTGTGTGTGTGTGTGTCAGTTGAGGTGCTCGTGGTCTATGGCGCTGCTTGCAGTTGCAGTTGTGCTGTTGAGTGTATGGGCAGGACCTCCATACCGCCCATACACCACAACCCCCAGCTGCTACTGTGCAGGCTAGATTGCAGCGGCCATATGCAGGAAGTATTGGCTTCATCTTTGTACAGTGGGACGAAGACTCCATCTTTATATACTGTCGTTGGTTCACACGTTTCACCAGAAGTTTTTGCTTAACTTATATCTCTTTTTATTCATGTCACACTCATCAATCTTAGTATTAACCGTCATTTTAATAGTCAATTGAATGATTACTCAGATTTCTCCCAAATCTAAAGTTGTTGTTCCCTTGCGTAAACTTTTGCAAGTGTGTAAAAGCGTAAAAGCGCCTGTGATGGAAATTTAAACTGAATGAGAAACTACAGCTGAGGTTGGATTGACTGCATCCTACCTGAAGTGCTAACATATGACAGCATTTATGTGTTTGTGTGTGACAGGTGCTCGTCCAGAGCGGCCATATTCCCATGGTGTATCTGGAGTGCGTCTCCTGTAAGGCCCAGTCCATCTACGAGGTCAGCCAGAACTCGTATGTCTACCTCAGAGGGACCTGCACCAACTGCCAGGGCTTTCACCGTGGGGTATACATACACACACACTCTCACACACACACACACACACACACACACACACACACACACACACACACACAAACTTCACATCTATATCTCTCTGCTAAACAGCAAAATGAGGTCACTGCACCACAGAAGCAACAATGAAATCAACTTTTCCAGATCCTTCTTGTCCCCCTGCTCCACCTCTCGTCTTTATTAAGACTTTCCCTGGGATTTGTGATGCAGTAGTGCGTGGGTGTGAGAATGAGGTCATTGTATAACTGGACCCACAGAGAATATGTTTGGTCCTTACTAACACAAGGAAATAATTCGAAAGACAAAACACTTGTTGAGTCATTCCAGCAGGTCTCAAATTGCGCATACCAGCTGACTGCAAAGTCATCGAAGTAACTAAGTAAAGACTTATTATATGTTTTATTACTATTCTTTGTGAGGGCAAAAGCTCTGGCCTTTATTTACTTTCTGTCAGCTACTACCTTAACAAACAACAACAACAGGAAACTGGAAAATACACTTTAAACAATTTAGAATGTTTACCTTGCGACGTTCAAAACAGTCTAAAGCACTTTTTAAAACTGTCGTCCTTTTTCAACATAACTGTTTTTCTGCCCCAAATAGCAGGAAAGAAACATGCTGAAAGCATTAATGTGGGACAGTTATAGCCTTGTCTCTGATGAGTCATTCATCTTTTTTAACTGGAGCACGTTTGTACTGAACCCACAAACACCGGAAAGCACACATCAAAACAAATTTTTAGAAACAAGAAGTTGTCCCTAGCTTTAATGAAAGCTTAGTGCTGCTCATTTAATGTATTTATGCCTCTAATTAATTTCGGTAAGAAATATATTAAAATAAATATATAATATGTGGAGGATATATAATTTTACTTTAAGTAAAACCTTTCTCTTTCTCCGCCTCTCAGCGCTGGAGTGCCAGGACGCTGAAGAACGAAATTCTGGTCCTAGATTCCTCCTCCACCACCACAGGAAGTGACGGCATGAATCTGGTGCTGCGGCAGGGTGTGCTGCATCACGAAGACTCCTACATTTTCACCCTGCACGTGACTGATGGCAGTCTGGATGGCGACGGCGTCGCCTCCATCACTCTGCATCACAATATGCCCCCGGCCGGCGGGGAGTGTCACTTGAGAGGCGGAGGGGAAGCGGGAGTGGAGTACGGAGATGGAGATGGCGAAGGCTGGAGTCTCCGCACACTGCTAGACCGAGTGCACTTCAACTGCTCAGGTAGGAAGAAGAGAGTTTTAGCTTTGCTGTCAGACACACATGAACAACATAATGCTTGCTTCATTCCCCTTATTTACCCTTGTTTCCAAAGTCTACTTTTGTTTGTTATTATAGAAATGTGTTTTATTTATAGGCACCTTTCAAAGCCCTCAAAGACGCCTTACGACACAGTAAAAAAAAAAGCATCCATACATCATAAAATCAAACAAGCAGTGATGTATAATCATACATTTATAGAACAACTTGGCAACATCATAATTATAAACTAAGTATAAAGTCATCATCAGTGCAAATCTTAAAGTGTATGTAACTGTTAGAACTACAGAATGAATATGCTCTAACCCATCGTGTTCAAGCTTGTTTCTTATGTGCGTCTTTCTCACTGTCTTGCCTCCAGGTTACAGTGATCTGGGGGTCTCAGAGACTCCTTTGCTCTACAGTTTACTGGTGACACGTTGCAGAGAAGACTACTGCGAGGACTTCTGTGTATATAAAGGCAGCAGCCCGGAGCACTCGGCCTTCCTGCCTCCAGGCTTCAGCTCAGCCCGCAACCGTGTAGCCGTATCCATCACAGTGGAGGACCACCAGGGAGCTGCCATCACTGCACTCAACAAGTAACTACATTTTACTCAATTGTTTGGTTCGGTTAAGCAGAAGTGAGACCAATTAAAAAAGGTTTAGTACCTCACTGTTTTTCTTTACTTTCCATTACTGAATCTCACTAAGCCTGGGTATTGCAGATGTTTTTCTGAGAGGTACAATTTATCCCCACCATCTCTAAGATTTTGTCCTGTTGTTGACCTCTGATTTTTCTGTGGAAGAAGTTAAGTCAAAGAATTTCATCACAAAATTTAAATGAGGACAAGGGTGTCTGGTGGCTCTGTGGATAAAGCAGGCGACTATCTATGAAGGCAGTGTCCTTGCCGCAGCAGATTCGATTTCAGCTCGCAGCCCTTTGCTGCGTGTCATCCCCTCTCTCTACCCCTTTCACGCTATCAATCTTCTGTCCTATCTAAAGGCAAAAATGCAAATGCAAAAAAATAATCTTATGTTCATTTTCAAGTTCATACTTGAGATTTCTTCTGCTTTAATGGTCAAAAGCACTCAATTTTGTAGCAGAACTTTCTACCATGAAAATCACCAATAAAAGCTTCTATTCCTAATTCAGCAGGAATAAAACCCAAAATCAGTGAGAAATCAGCAACACCGGGAACCAGTATTACATGTTTCTCTGGCGTTATCTGTAGCTACTACATGTGTAAGTGTACTTCCTTTTGGAGAATGGCGCTAAAAAAGAAAAGTGGCACTTTCTACTGTGAAAATTCACCAATAAAAGCTTTTAAACACTGGGGCACTCCATGTACAAAGGCTATGTTCTCACGGTAGTGGCTGTAGGTTCAATTCCAGCCAACGGCCATTTGCTGCATGTTACACTTGTTTCACTGTCCTATAAAATAAATGCAAAAAGCCAAAAGAAAATCTTTTAAAAAGCCTATAAACACAACTGGACGTGTTGCAGCAGAAATATGATTCACAATCAAGGAGAAATCTACAACCTCTGCAACCACGTTTCCCTAAAATTAGCATGTAGCTTTGTTATGCAGTGTAGGCTATGTAATGTAAATACTTAGTAGCATGCCGGGAGCAGATGAGGTTTTGAACTGATGTTTTTTCTCATGGGAGTTACTTTTACACACACTTACCTCATCATTTGAAACTCTGGCCAAATTGAATATGAACACCACACGCTGTAACTCCATATATAAGACAGAAAACACGGAAATGCATAATAGGTCCTTATTAATCAAGTTTAGCTCTTGGTTAGACTTGGTGCCTCACAGTAGGACATTTCAGCACATCGTGTGTAGCCCAGTGAATTTAGCATCTATAGATCACTGAGCACTATTACAAGTTTCAGCAGCAGCTCCTGTAAAGGATCAGAAAATAGGTACAAAGCTATATGTCTCCCAACAGTGAATGTAGACCTTTTGACTGATAGCCGGACTTTAAGTAGCACAATTAATGAAACCATCAGCACCTGGGACATACGTCCAAGTCCACAAAAATATAGCAAAGCTAGAAATATATATATATTCTGTGTAAAAGTGTTTGTTTTGTGTTTGCGTCCAGGTCAGTTGAAGTTGTGCTGCCAGATCCGCCCCCTGAGTACAACAGCCTTCCCCACTGGCTGTCTGAGCTGACTGACAGCAAACTCAAAAAGCTGTTGGAGCAGGGAGACTCTCAGAGGGTCCGAGAGTTGTCGTTGGCTCTGATTACAGTCCTGAATGAGGTAGGAGAGGCCTTGCTTAGGCAATATCTATTGATGCATTTATGTTAATAATACATGAAGCACACTTATACCTGTATTTTCTCTTTTTTTTCAGTATGAGAAGACCAAGGAACTGGAGGGGGTGTCCCAGGAAGAGCGTCGTTTCCGAGTCAGAGTTCGCAGCAACATCACCAGAGCCCTGACCGCTCTAGATCTGACCACTGTTAATGACATCCAGCAGACCTCCGCTGCTTTGGCTCAGTGCACGGTGAGCAGGATGAGAGAGAGGCGAGGTGGGAAGGAAAGAGGGCAAAGAAGAAAAGGACAGGAACTGGCAAAGTATAAGCTACAAAAGATAGTAGTCAAGAAAGTAAACAAAGTGTATGTTTTCCAGGCGGTGAGTCGAGAGTTCATCTGTGAGGAGTGTCAGAACAGCACTCTGAACAAACTGGAGTCCATGCTTGAGATACTGCAAACTGACACCAAGCAGGGCACCGTTACTCCTACTGAGATAGCTGACAACATCCTGAACATCATGGGTAAGAGAGAAAGTTTTCTGCGTGTCTGTGCAAGTGTTGCCATCTTTCCAGAACAGTGTTGTTGTGAATGAAAGTAACATTATTCAGGAGCCAGTAACAAAGCTTTTAATCATGTTTATGTTTATTGCTAAGTGGAGGTTAATGTCTTCTCAGGGCTGTTGCTTATAACCAAATCACGTACTTGGTCTATAAAAGATCAAGAAATATAAGAGACCAAGAAACAATGGCTGCTATAAAATATAGACATAACCCGTTTATTTATGTTGTGTTATAAGGCTGTAAAACTGCTCCTCCTGGTCACAATATAACTGTATTTTTGTTACTTGTTGTATTGGATCCATATCATTTAGTCAACCTTATTACCATGCAGACCTTTGTATACAGTATTTCAACCATCTGTTGTAAAAGCCCTTAACACCATATACGCACCACTCTTTCTGTCCCTCATTTGGAAGATTTATAGTTGGTTGTTGAGAAAACAAACCACAGTAAAACTGTGCAGCTGTAACTTTATTAACTTTATTTTTATGCCTCAGTGCCAGAGATAGCTCTCCATCTGTTCATCCTATTCTCATGAATGCAATATCTCAAGAACTTCTTTGAACTTCTCAAAATTTCTTTGGCTTTGGCACAAACGTCCACTTGGAATCAAGAATTAATTGGTTAGAATTTGGTGGTCAAGGGTCAGTGTGATCTCACAAAACATGTTTTTGGCTAAAACTCTAATTATTAAAGAATTTCACACAAATATCTAAGAGGAAAAAAACTGTGAAGTTTTAAACTTTAATATCCAAGGGGTCAAAGGTCAGCTATAATGTTCTGTAAAACCATTTTCTGGCCATTACTCAACCCCATAACTCAGAAACAGAGAGGGAAACATTTTTTCGACATTTGCTGAATTGGTGAAACTAATTTTGGGTGTCCACCTTAAGGCTCTGATTGTATAGATCATCTATGCTGGGGGAAAGATGTGCGTGAAGCTTCCATGTTTTCACTGACATGGATGTAAACTTTAACTGCAACTCGATGAGTTTGTGGAGACATACATCCGTGAGGCACTAAGTCTAGGTCTTGGCTGTTGACCTTATCTTGTATTCACTTCCTTCTCTCAAGGTGATCTGATCCATCAGGTCAGCCAGTCAACATCTCAGTCTTACCTCCAGCCTGCCTACTTGGATTCACTCCCACCCCGCTCCACCACCTCTTTTGCCTCCCCCGGTGAGGAGCCAGTAGGAACCCTGTTTGACCCGTCTCCCTCCTCACTGGAGCCGCACCCTCTGCGAGTGGCGGCCAAGGCTTACAGCCTGTCCTCGGTCCTGATGCTGATCCTCATGCATGCTCGCGTGCTCAACGAGGAGCCGCTTGTGCTGAGGGGAGCTGAGATCGCCGCCACAGGAAAACTGGCGGACCCCCAGAGCCTGCTCTGCTACCATGGAAACAACAGTCCAGGTAGGCTTGTGTGCTAAGTGACCTGATGAATGTTACATTATGTTTCTGAACATCATAAACAGTAAAAAGGCATTCATCATAATAGTTCATATGACTGTTTCATCCTCTTTTCTTCTCTCCTCTTTTATTTTCCCAGAGTGCCAGCGATTCTCTATCCCCAGAGCGTTTAACTACAGTCTTGGCAGAGCAGCTGCAGGAAACAGCATCATGCAGCTATTGTTTCAGGTGACAAGGCAGAACTACCCGGACTACAGAACTACTAAGTCTAAGTCTCTCATCAATACAATAAGTTGTCTAAAGTGGTCTTTTTTTGTTTTCCATGTCTTTGTGTTTCACCCTTCACTTCATCAGATCTGACTTCATCCACTGTTACTATGTCTTCCTTTCCTCACCAGGTTGAGTCCAATCCATTCCCCTTTAATTACGTGGCGAACTACACCGTCTCCACTGAGGTGGCATCCATGGAGTTCCGCACTGAAAATGGCACCCAGATTCCCATCTCCGGACTGGATGATAGTCTAGCCATCACTGTGGCTGTTAACAATGGCAGCGTAGCAGAAGCAGGTCCTGAGGGTTCTGGCACCGGAGGGGTCCCTGCAGCCGGAGCTGTTAACATCAGCCACTGCGACTCCGTCATCGTCAGGGTCAGCACGGGAAACACCAACAGACAGGCGGGACTGTTTGTGCAGCTCAACTTTACCTCTCTGGAGGGTTAGTTTATTATATCATTATATGATGTATTCAATACAGTAAACACACGTATTGGTTAAGCTTTCAGTGTTCAGTTTTTGTTGAAACTGTGCAGGGAAAGTTTTTGAAATTGTAACACAGGTAGTGTTGGTTTGGACTGCATCACAAAAGAGACGGACCTGTTGTTGCCCCTAATTTTTATTATTCTCACTTTTGTTTGTACTGTTGGAAGGTGTTGAATCCTGTTTTTTTCTCAGGGATCAATAATGAATAAAGCAGTGTTGTTCTGGTACCCCTTGTAGCATGAGACAGGCTATGAGTATTCTCAAAGAGCTGGCCAGCATATTGCTATGGCCCGAATTATATACTATCCACAGATGCATCAGCATCACTAACAGGTTAAAGAGAACTTTGTGACTCATATAACATCCCGTTCTGTCAGCATGCTTCCTTTGATTGAAAATTGAAAAATGTAATCCTTATTACTTTATAAAATACATTTATATACTTTTATTTGTGATTTTACCAGCCCAGTTTCATTCTTCTCATTATTATTTCTTTTCATTATCCAGATGCCACAAAGACAAATAAAATAGAAGAGGATGTGGAGCCATACATCACAGCCTACCTTCATTCACATGACACACCCAATGAGTTCAACTGCACAGACAAAAAACGTATCGCACTCAGTATGACCAGGGGGCAAGATCTTGACCACAGGAAGTACACCTTCTTCCTGTCACCAGAGTAAGAGCTCATCCACTGTAATCTCATTATTTACTATTGTTTGTGACAACTGTGGGCCCATTAACAGCTCTCACGTTACCAAGCAATTAATTTACTTTCTGTACAATGTGTAACAACCCTTCATCCTGTGCCGCACAGGTTGTACGACACCACTCTTGACTACTTCATCAACGTGAGCACGCCGTGCAGCCCCAGCTCTCAGCCTGTGGATGTTCGTCTGGAGGTCGGAGTGTTTGCCTCTCTGTGTCAGTACTTCAGTGAGAGTGAGAAGCAGTGGCGAACAGATGGCATGGTGCCACTGGCAGAAACCAACGCTAGCAGAGCTGTTTGTCGCACCAGGCACCTCACAGCCTTCGCTGCAGGCCTGTTTGTACCAGCCAACGCCATCAGCTTTAAAGTGCCAGTCAGTATCACAAAAACAAGCATTTTTTGTGCCCATGCAACATATACACACTTTAAAACATTTTTGTTTTCCTTCAGGAGCGTTCTGGAGTACCGAGCCTGGTCGTGCTATTGGTGTGTGTGTTGGGCTTACTGAGCTATGTTGTGGCAGCAGCCGTCTTGCACAAGTTGGACCAGCTGGATCTACGCCGGGCTGGTGTGGTGCCACTCTGCGGCCGAGATGGACTCTTCAAGTACGAGGTCCAGGTCAAGACTGGCTGGAGCCGTGGGGCAGGTGAGTCAATGAGGACACTTTTACCTTTTACCAGCAGTTGTAGTTCATTTGTAGTTTTGCAGAATACTTTTTACTCTTACACAAGTACATTTGAGATAAAACATATACAGTATACTTCTGCCATTACATTTGGCTACACACTTCTCGCTGCATTTACTAATATGTTAAGCCAGTGGTTACCAACCTGGGGGACCGAACGCCCATTAAGGGGTCATCAAAGCTTCACCTCTTTTCTTTTTTTTCCCTGAGATATTTTTTCGTAGATTTTGAGAAACCATTATCTAAATCAACTAATGTCTTGCGATTTCTGGAGCATCTTTTGCCAAGTTGCTCATTGCCTTTTTACCTATTTATGTTGAAGAAATCAAACCAAATTCGTTAAGGTTCAAAGGTCTAAAAACTTGTGAAAGATGCCTGAAAGCCGCACAAGAAAAGCGATGTTGCTACTAGATTAGATTATTCAAGATTATTCAAGATGTACTTTTTCAGAATCTCACAGGAAGAGTTCATGGTGAATAACTGAGAACGAGCTATAGGCCTGTTCACAGAGCCTTCACTCTGCCAAACAGCATCGTCCTGCAAGCTCAGGATTTGTTGGACCGGTCGATATAGTGCACCTCTCTCTGTCCCTCCAGGCACCACGGCTCATGTGGGAATCAGTTTGCATGGACGTGAGAGCCGCAGCGGACACCGCCATCTCGACAGCAGAGGAGCTTTCACACGCAACGCTCTGGACATCTTTCATATCGCCACGGATACCAGCCTGGGCAGTATCTGGAAAATACGAATTTGGCACGACAACAAAGGTACTGATTCACATGCACACACAAACTTGAACCAGCTGACATTTGGACAAATCTCTTGTAAACATCATTTCTTAAACGTACCTCAGGTCTGTCCCCAGCGTGGATGCTGCAATACGTCTTGGTCAAAGATTTGCAGACAGGAAGCAGCTACTACTTCCTGGTTGAGGAGTGGCTGTCAGTGGACAATGAGAGAACTGACGGACGGGTGGAGATTGAGGTGGAAGCCACAGGTAAGAAACTACGACCGTAATTAGCAAAGGAGGAACCGGGTCATTGTTTTACATGTCACAAATAGGTCGCGAGTCTTAGAGCGAAGTCCCAAGTCAAGTCTGACAAATCCAAAGCCAATGCAGAAGTCCTAAACACTGAATCCTAGTCCTAAACCAATCAAAATGCACTTTTTGCCAAATGTAATGCTATTTGAACAACAAAGTAATAATAAATGAAGTTCTCAAAAAATATTAATACTTTTTAAAAAAGTGTATTTATTTCTTTAAACAAATGCAACCGAACATAATCATAAAAGACTATTGCTAATATTGTACTTTCATAGCTTTTAGCACTATTAACTAAATCGCAACACAATACATTTTGCATGTTTCTGTAAAGTCCTGCTGTATTTAACTAACTCTCATTGACTTGGGGCAAGTTATCAATTATTTCCAAGTAAAAAGGCTCAAGTCCAAGTGAATTCTTTTTTATTTTGTCAAGTCGAGTCTAAAGTCATTAGTCCAAGTCATATGACTCAAGACTATAATAAGATCCACTATCTGCAGTAGCTTTCTTCACTGCATTGTGTTTCTTCCTGGTTCCTTCAGAGGAGGCTGTGCTTCGTCAGCTGCCCCGCCGTCTGCGGTGTGAGCTGCAGCGGGCGCTGAGCGAGAGTCACCTGTGGCTGTCGCTGTGGGAGAGACCGCCCCGCAGCCCGTTCACCCGCCTGCAGAGAGCCACGTGCTGCGCTCTGTTACTGCAGCTCTTTGTGTTGGCCAACAGTCTGTGGTACAGCATTGTGGTGGACAAAAGATATAGGTATACAATGTATTTCCCTTCTTTGTGTCCACATTACAAAGTGCTGATTTGGTGCTATATTTTCAATGCCATCTTGTTTTGCAGCCCGCAGGCAGTGTCAAGGTTTTCTTCATTGAACGGCGAGACAGTGGCAGCAGGTGTGGTGACCTGTCTCGTCGTCTACCCTCTCTACCTGCTCGTCTTCACGCTCTTCAGAATGAGCCGCAGCACGGTAACACAAACCTGCACAAAAAAACGACACAATCTTGTTTTTTAAATGCCTCCCATGGGCCAAACAGCTGATTTTTTTCTGTGTGTATCAACAATAGTGCGTGTCCGTGGAGCAGGTCCCACCACAAGTGGATCAGGAGTCAGTGGAGATTGACGACTTCCTGGACGACTCCATGGCTGGAAGTTCTTTCCTCTTTTTTAATGGCGAGGTAAAGTCTTATGGGAAAAGACGGGGATATAAAATTGAATCATGCCTGTTACCATTACGTCAGATACCTTAATGTTTTTTTTAAAGTCATTGTAGATTCAATCTAAAATTGATAGAGTTCCCAGTGTTTTTTGGGTTTTTTTCTGGTGATTGTTTAAGAATAAAGGAAACAGTGCCCTTAAGAAAGTAAAAAATGTTATGCTTTCCCCATGTGAGATCATTAGTGTCTTTCTCTTTCTCTCTCTCTGTCTTTTACTCCATCTATCTATCTATCAATCATCTTTTCTTCTCTGTCTCTTAGACTAACTCAGAGGAAACCAATGTGGATTTGCCAACTCCATCAACCAAAAGGTGAGACGCTTCGTTTCCATGACAGTGCATTTAGATAATTCATAGCTTTAGTTATTGGAAGACAAACGTCGAGTGTAATTGCCAGCTGTCAGATGAAGCAGGGGTAAGAGAAAATACAAGACTAATGTGCTTAATAATAAAAAGAAAAGTGGATGGATATGTATATAATATCTCTTTTATTAACAACCTGGCTAACTTGTCTGTAACTTTTGTGCCTCTCTTGAAAAAGAGATTTTTAATCTCAAGAGGTGTTTCCGGTTAAATAAAAGATAAATAAATAACTGTGTTGCATGGTATGCATGTCAGCACATATTAACATATTGTTAACCTTTTACTGCATCTTTTAACATTTTACTAAGATCTAAGTCATGAATTGTATTTTATCTCATCTTACTGTCTATTGTTGTTTCTTGGTGTTATTGCTGTTCTGCATGTCCGCATGTAATGCTCAACTGTGATGTTGCTTCACGCCGCGAGCATGGCTATCTGTGCTAAAATGCTGATTGTTGTTGCTTTCTTATTGTTTTGTACTGATGTTCTGCTGTTTCTTGTTGCTTCGCTTGGCTTGTGTTCTGTCTTGGGAGTTGCTGTTTGTCACTGCTTTTGTTGTCTTTTTTTGATGATCTGCTGTCGTTGTTCTGTGAATTTTATCATTTAATAGGTTTAAAAACATCTTGCCAGAGAACTACAGCTAACACTGGCACATTTACAGAAATGTTGATCAAATGGATCACAGTGGTTTGTGATTTAAAATGTTGTGCTCTTAAAGACACAAAAAAGATCACAAACATTTTTATATTAGTCTCAAAACAACTAAACATTTAAAGGCCAGTAATTGTCTCTCAGCACTTAGTCTCCTGTTATTTATCATTTTCCTCTGACAAACTTGATTGTTTGGTAGGTTTTAATGGAGACAGAGAAGAATGATTTGCTGATTTTTTTTTTGCCTCTGCTAATTATGTCGCGCTGTGTGTTTCAGTGGGGAGAGTTGGTGCATGGCAGAGGAGGAGCTGGAGGACAGGGACTGGCCGGAGCTGTTGAGTGATGTGTCTGTAGTGGGAGGGGCGGGGCATGGGGCAGGGCTGCCCAGGCTCAAGAGGGGTCAGGGGAGCAGGCACCTGGGTGTAGACATGACCTTTAACCCTGAGGACGAAGAGGGGACGGAACAACGCAACAAATACTTCACCTCCTCAGGTAACCAAAGCAGGAAGGCTTTTAAACGTGTTGAACCTGTTGTTCACGTTTCCACCAACAACTACTCATTTTATTGAATATATTAAGCATTTGGTTGTATTTTGTACAATATGTGAAGTCCAGGGTGTTGCCTTTCACTCACAGACGAGGACCTGATCAAACACATCCTAGCAGATGGACAAAACTTCTTTCCTCAAGCAGACGAAAGTGAGATGGCTGATCTGTAAGTTTGAATATTTTATAATGTACATTATAAGATAAATTGAAACACTGGCTTTACTTGGAATATTTGTGCATTTGCTTAAGTTTGAATTATCATTATCTGTCTTCTTATTTTCATTGCCTGTTTGTGTGTGTCAGGTCGAGCATTTTAGGAGACAAGACTGAAGTGATTCTCCTCCCGAAGCTGAATGAGCCTCTCCCTCTAGAATCTGTGAGAAGAGACCCACCAAAAACTGCTTTCACCTCAAATACAGGTGTGTGTTTGAATGTGTGTGAGGCATTACTTATTTGAATTATAAATCAAATATCATCACAGCACTCAGGGCCTCAATTTGTCAGACCTCAAGACTTATACTAAAAGTACAGTTTGCCAATTTTCAGCCAGCTGTGTATCACAACAGTGTGGGTGGTATGTGTATATGAAATATATTAACCCTCTGAACTCTAATGTTATTTCTTGAAATATCTTAAGTAAGTCAATAAACCATAATAATTGGTAAAAGTATCAAAATAGTGTCAAGTGGGGTAAAATAAAAAAAAAATAAAAAGAAAAAATACTATTATGGGCCCTTGAAAAGTCATGGAAAAGTTTTGAAATTTTGTCCATAAAAATGTTTGGGAACCCTTTAACTCTCAAGTGATCACCTTATCATTATGTATGGTCAGAACAGCTTATCAGAAGAAAGGACTGCCTTAAATCTGCCATCTAGTTTACACTTTTGAGAAATTATCACCATATACTCATATTTTACAATAATATTTGAATGAAGATTAAATAATAGAATAATGGGAATGGGAAGAAAAATAAAACCAAAGCCAAGGTCAGAAAAAATAATTATTCTGGTAGACGAACTAGCTGAATAAAAACATGACAAGGGTCATTTTGCACCAAATTGTACATAATACATTTTAGTAATGAAAATATGTAAGTGATTGAAGGCAAAATCAATATCAGAATTATTCATAAATGAAAAAAAACATGTTTAAAATATTAATACATGTTGCTTCAGATAACACATTACTCACCATGGCCAATGGTATTTGATATATTTACTGAAAATCAGTTTATCTCTTTAATTAAAAAGAAAAAACAGTTTTATTCTTGGTTGTTGCCTTTATCTTTAACTTTAAAAGTCCCCTATGGCTGTTTGATAAATACTGGACCTGGTCTGTATTGTTTTCATCTGAACTGGTTAACAAGTTAGATCTGCAGAAAATGCCATGGTAAGTCTATTTGATCTTTGTGCTAATGGTCCTACATCTTAGGTTCAGGGTTGTTTTATCAAACAAAATGACAGCAAGGTACTTGTTGTCAATTCTCAAATAAATGCAGCCGCAAAAAATCTTTTTTCTTCCAATTAAATAAGATCTGAAATATCATCACAACAACAAGGTCTTTGTAAAAGATCCTCTAATTAGAGTTTAAATTGCATCCGAAGTTACTCTCCTCGTAGATCAATTATCTGCAGACTGCTCTGCTGTTGCTCTGCGTGCTTTGCTCTTGACACATGAATCACCCCGTTGTTTTAGGATAAGAATTGTAATTCTCGTTAGGTAAAGAGCAAAGTCGAATCATCACTTTGAAAAATAAATGATCCCAGTGCCTGGGCCGTTATGTTTTGACGTGAAACCAATTCTGCTTTGATTTTGCTGTCTGAATGTTTAATAAGCAAAACAAGTTTTTTTGTTGCCAGAGAAAAGAATAAATTGGCACTGAGATGCTGGGTCCAAAGTTCTGACAGCATAATTTATTCTTCTTTGGGGAAGTTGATTCATTTGTTCGTGGTTTGTCAAAAAGACTTTGCAGTCCTTTTGGGTTAAGAACGTTTATAAGAACGGATTTCCTTTTTGTGAAGTGTGAAACAACCTTCAAATATTTATCAGCCAGGATAATTAAAAAATGCAAATTCCGTTCATTTAAACTGTTAGAAAGCAGATAATAGAATCCATATACTCAGCAGTCTCTTTCTTTGTGTCTTTTATCTGCTTTGTTTTAACTCTTAAGACCTTCATATCCTCTCTGGTCTGCTACCTTTGCTTACATTTTGCATTACTTCATTTTACAACGTTTTTTTTTTTTTCCTCTCCAGTTGTGACAGACGTGTGTCGTCCCAGAAGGTTTCCTCCGTGGTGCGGACGTACTGCCCTGTGGGGCAGCTGGGCAGGGATTGCTCTGGCCAATGGTGTGTCGATATGGGCGGGTCATGGGTTTAGTGAACGCATGGCCATGATGTGGCTCATCTCCTGTTTTGCCAGTTTCCTTTGTTCCTGCCTGCTGTTGGAGCCAATTAAGGTAGACACACAGAAACACACATTTTTTTCTCAGAGATTCTAGTTGAATGCACACATGCATATGTTTTTTCTAGATTTACACCATGTTGCATGTTTTTTTTTTTTTTTATTTTAAAGTGGATACAGCTTTACGTTTTGTTTTCCTTGGTGCTGACTACCACAGTTTCCAAAGTTACTTTGGTTGTGCCACCTGTGATTGGTCACAACTTCATGTGATGAGATGAGATGCAGCTCCAAAATACTTCTACACACCACAGGCGATCAGGTGGATTATTGGTCTCTATAATGCACAGTACGTTCTGTAAACACAGTATGACAGTGGTATAACAATGAAAATCTTCATTAGTCTCGGGATAACAGTCTGGATAATACATGGAACATATGGATAATTAAGCTAGTTTTACACCAAAAGTGAACGTTTTAGGTGCTAAAGGAATAATTGTAGAACAAAATATATCACAACTTGGCTCAAAACAATTAGGTAAGGTTGTTATGAGTAAAGTACACCGAAAAATATAAAAAAAATTAACAAGGACCAAAAAAAAAGAAAAAAATGCCACTTTTCACATTTAAAACGCTACGCACACATTATGGACACCAAAAGTAGTCCTCATCAAAGGTACTGTGTTTTCCACAAATCTCTTACCTGACATCTCGCAAACAAACCTATTTGGAGGCTTAATGCTCCTCCCATACCTTGTGAAACCTGGAGGGGCTTGTGTGCTCTGTGAATGTGTGCAAACTACCTCTTCTTACTCAACCTCAGATGGAGAGAGAGGGCGTCACCAAGGGCAATGGGTGAACTGACAGGTAAGTGTGCTGTGCCCGGTACTGGGGAAGCATCAGTGTATGTAGGCATGCTGTGGTCATGTTCAGAGTCATCAGGAACACGGTCCGGCAGCTCCTCTGACAGGCTTTTCTCCATGGCATCCACTGGCAAGGCATCACTGATTATCTCCTCCCGGACCAATCACATCCGCTGCTGCTTGGACTGGCGACTGCATGAGCCAGTCAATGGTGCGTGTTTGAGCATCCCCTCGATTATCCATAATGAAGCTCCGAGAACTGCCACTTGCTGTTTTGGACTGCCACTCTCCAGAGACTACCATGTTTTCATCTTGCCCAGGAAACACCAGGAAAATAACTGGGAGCAGCATGTTTTTTTGCACAACCTTTTCTTTTCCAGTGACACTGTCCCGGATCCTGTACACATTGATTCTGGACCTTACAGACACCCCGTCGAAAGGAGTTGAGTCCCACCAGTCTGCAATCTTTTTCCTGCCTTTCTCACCTCAGCTGGCATACAGCACCCTGTCACCTACAGTTATCATGCCTCCCAACTGTCCTGTTAAACCTTTCTGTGATCCCATTGCCCATTGGATGATATGGTGTTGTACGGGACCTATGTACACCTGCCATCTCCAGTAGATCTTTGATAAGCCCACTCTCAAAGTTAGCTCCCTGATCTGAGTGGATTCTTTAGGAAAACTTGTCCCACAAGCAGCGGGCCAGTTGTTTAGCAGATTAGTTTTGGCAGGTAAAAGCAAGAGCCAGCTTTGAAAAATGGTCTGTCACAACAAGGACATCAGTGCACTTCTTGTCACTGGACCCAGCTGTCCAAAAATCAATGCACACTAGTTCCATGGAAGATGAAGTGCAAATGTTCTCAAGAGAAGCTTGTACATCTGGTTCAGGAGTCTTCCCTAAAATGCACCTTTGGCAATGCTTTACGTGCTTCACAACATCCTTCTCCATGTCTGTCCAGAAGAATCATTCACTGGCCAGAGGGAGGGTTCTTGAATGCCCCTGGTGACCAGCTGCATCATGAACACCATGAAGGACTTGTTTTTCAAACAGGAAGATCTTCCTGTTCATGAGACAGTCCGCCTTCACTCTGTAGAGAATGCCCCTGTGCACTTTAAATTTCTCCCAGTGCTTCAGCAGCCTGAGTAACCAGCTCGACTCTGCTGCTCTCTCATGTGTGTTCGGCCTCCTGTGTCGTTAAACATAGAAATGGGCTCTGCTCACTCCAGCATCTTGCTGCTGTAGATTGTGCAATTTACTGTGTGGGATAGTGATGTAGGGATCTTCTTCAGGCAGTTGCAGTGACATTGGGCTTGCCCCAGAAAGACATGAGACACCACCTGTGCGATGGGAATCTAAGACTGCTGAAACATCCTCAGCACTAATAGCACCTCCGGGCAACAGAGAGGAGCCTTACTCTGGGCTAAGATCTCCATCAGCCAGGTCCTCAGTGCTCTGAACAGCATGACAGTTGGTGGTTAGTATCCCCCTCTCCTCCCCTCTCTCTTTCTCTTTCCTTTTTGCCATGATTGTATTTCATTTGTTATTTACGACATCTATTGCATGTCTGTTCGTCCTGGAAGAGGGATCCCTCATCATCCTCTACCGCTCTTCATGAGTTTTCTTCCTTTTTTTCCCCCCATTACAGGGGTTCTTTTTCGGGAGTTTTTCCTTGGGTGAGGTGAGGGTCTAAGGGCAGAGGGATGTCATACACTGTAAAGCCCTCTGAGGCAAACTATGTTTTGTGATAATGGGCTCTATAAATAAAGTTGACTTGACTTGACTTGACTTAGTCGGAAAGCATCTTGCACTCTCCCATCGACTCCTTCCAACAAAGACAGAAAAGGCTCTTTCACCAGGTGATGGCTCACATAAGACTGAACAAAAGTTTTTGTGGCTTGGGGCATTAGCCACAGTGTTCTTGGGTCCAGGGACATACTTCAGGTTAAAGTCATATGCTGCAAGTTTAGCCACCCATCTTTGTTCACATGCATCTAGCCTGGGTTTTGTAAGTACATAAGTCAAGGGGTTGTTGTCAAACCATGCAGTGAAATGTCTCCCTTTTAGTCATTGAGAGAACTTGTCACAAATGGCCCTCTTTAAAAAGCACTGAAAGGTTAGCGGCTTCAACCTTTCCAGGGTCTGTCTGCACTCCTGCCTCAGAGATGACATGGCCAAGAAACTTCACAGACCTTCTCGGAAAGGGGCACTTCTTGGAAGCAAGCCTGAGGTCATGGTTCCTCAAACGAGAGAAGACCTGGTGTTGGAGTGCTATTTGTTCATTTGGGCCAAAAACCATGAGATCGTCCAAATAACACAAGAGGCAAGTGGTGAAATTTTCGTTCCCAAAGATGGAAAGCATCATCCGCATGAATGTAGCTGGGCTGTTAAATATACCCTGGGGCATGCGGTTGTACTCATGCAGGCCAAAAGGGGAAGAGCAAGCAGTGTACTCCCACAGTGAAAAAGAGGACATTTCCCCTAAGCACAGCAAGAGCATCAGTGTGTGTCTTTCACCATCCTTTCCTGGAGCCACCTGAAGTTAGTGCAGATGCGCAGATCCCCATTTTTCTTCCAGACAAGGTCTAGGGGAGAGTCATACTCACTGGTGGACTTACGAATGATGCCCCTCTCTTCCATCTCATTGAGAGCTGTTCTTAGCTTCTCATAGTGGCTTGGTGCCACTCTGCAGTCAGGTAGACGGAATGGCCTCTCATCCGCCAGATGTATCTTGTGCACAGTCAGATGCCTCTCCACTATCCATCTTGTGATGCGAGAAGATCGACTCATGACTCTCAATGATCTGACAAAGCCTGTCTTTCCACAGGTCAGGAGCTTGGCACCGTAACATCTGGATGAATCTGGATGTGATCAGGCTGAGACCGATCTTTTGCAGCAGTGCAGGGAAATACATCTGCCAGTTTAGTTTTTCAGCACAATGGGCTCACTGGTGGCGTTGATGACCTTCATGGGCAGCCATCGATCGCCCCATATGGGTGTAACAATCCTACCAACCAAGACCTTTCTGGATCTACATCGTGATTGAGTTGGCTCAACACTCACCATGCTGTCGACTGACATCGGTGCTGAGGCAGGAAGCATACCCCACACAAGACACTCACTTTGTGGCTGTAGCGTCACCCTCCTTTGTAACTTAAGCATGCCAGCCTTGTCAGATACAGTTCCACCTCTTCCTCTCTAAGTGTTAGAAAGAAGAAAGAAGGGGTGGCAGTCTTCATCAGCAACACTACTGGGTTCTGACATGAGTCGCCAATAGCTGTCAGTCAATCATTTTGATTGCATTGCTGCCAAGGATCATGTCATTTGTCTGGCTAGGGACCACAAACACAGGGACAACCTTCTTGCAGTCATACACCACTATTTCCACATCAAATGCAGCTGAAGGTATGACTTAATGACCCCACATCCAACAATGACAATGTTATCTACAGAGTATCGTGACTCATGTCCCAGACTCATGTCTGGGTCATGATGAGTGGGAAAGCCGAACAGGGGACAGCAGAAAAATGTTTACGTAGAAGACCATAGATGGCATCCTGGTTCTGAGTTACATCAATGCCACTGTTCCGTGTCCCAAACTTTACATCATCTACTTACAACATCTTTAGCCCTGCCTCTGAGATGTATGAGTATTTCCGCTGCCTGTTGCTCTGTTCTGACATCTGTCCTCTTTATGTAATTCTTCATCAGGTCTTCCCACTCATGCATGTCTACTGTATCTGTGTCATCCCCTCTGAAGTTTGGAGGCTCCCTCACCTTCCTCTGAGGCACTAGCTTGACCTGTGACAGGTCCAGACTCTGTGTGAATGTGTTACTGGGCGTGTCGTGCAGCTGAAGTGTTAGGTGTGGGAACACCACGTGCTGGACTCAGGTGTGCAGCTATACTATCTGCCAGCTGCTGGCCCACATGTCTTATTATGTCACTCATTTGACTGACAACATCAGGTGACTGTGGAAAAGGTATCGATGCAGGTGAAACTGTAACCGTGTGGGGTTTCAATGTGTTGGCTTGGAGGAGAAACCCTGTCCCCACTGACAAAAGGGGCCTCTACTGGTTCCCGCCTGTGTCCCACTACATGAACTACACCTCCCTGATCAGAACTGTTAAACTGCAGCACCATAGCAATCTCCCTTTCTCCATCTGTCAGCCAGTGTGCTGTAGCTTCTGGGTAAAGTCGGGTTCCCAGATGTAGCTACAGACTCAGCGCTCCTCGCTTTCACGTTGCTCTCCAGGGTAAAATCACTAATCACTGCACTACTTCAAGTTGTCACATCTACTCGGTGATAACAGGCAGCTGTGGATTCAGACCCAAGCTGAGTCTGAGTAAGAGAGAGGAAGAGAGGCTGTGCCACTGAGCCTCTGAGATACTGTTGTTTTGGCTTCTGCTTAGAAGTGGTGAATTTACAGTGCACAGCAGCAACTTATTATGATAAAGCCCCTGGCTTTTGTTTGATATCTAGTGTCTGCAAGGAGGTTGATGCACTGTTTTCAGACATGCAATTATTACATCTTCTATTTTTAAGGACTTCTTTAGGGTCACTTTAAAGACGTTTTATGTGTTTTAATTGTTCTTATGTTATTCTGTTGATTGTTCTGAGCATGTGGATGCAAAAAGATGATTTTACGGGAATGTACAATAAAGTATTGTCTTTTTTCTGATGCATTAGCTTGGAGGGCTAACTTGTTTACTATTCAACATGAACATTGCTGTCACCCTGAAAATCCTGCTGAACCTCGTTCAAAAATCTAGTAGTTCAAAAAATGCTGCTTGACAATATACGTAAAAAAAGAAAGAGTAGGCGGATATTTGTATTAAACAGCTAAATCTGATTTATCTGACAAAATTCTTCGTCTTAACAACTTTATAAGTTAATATGATTAAAATTTATGCCCTGACGTGGCAAATATAAACATAATCCTACCACTTTTATGCCTTGAAACACTTGCATTGAATTCAAAATGAACTGACTTCAAGGTTAAATACAGGGTGTTTGTCCTTTTCTTGAAAAGCAGGAATTTCATACATACACTGTACACACCCAAAAGTTCTTTTGACCAAAGTCCCATTTGGCTGTGGTTGCTTTGTGTCCCACCTGAGGTTTTCCTAGTTTAACTTTTGGCTCGATTAAATTAAAGGACCTCCTGGCTCGATTAAATTCAATGACCTCCTGACTTTTGAAAGACTTTTCAAACCAAACCAAGCTCCATCACTCCCTGCTCTGTCCCTCAGGTGTTGTGTGAGGCAGTTTACTATGCAGTGTGGGTTCTTCGCCTGCGTCCAGAGGACCAGGATGTGCTGGTGGAGTTCCCCCGAGTGGAGAGAGTGGTCCAGCGGGTCCCCAGGGTGAGACCGCCACAGGGCTTTGCTCTGTCTCAGGCTCGACACCAGGCCCGGAAGGTCCACATGCTGCACACCATGCTGAAGGTCAGTCAGAGAGAGATAGAGAGAGACATGCAAGTTTAGAGAGTGAGTGTCTTTGGATCTTTACTCTGCTGTGGACATTTAGAGCTCTATTTCTTGTTTGTTAACTAATTTTTGGTTCTCATTTTTCAGAATTTTCTGGTTTACATGTTTTTCCTGCTGGTGGTTTTGCTTCTCAACTACTCTGATTCAGCCAAAGACACACACAGCCTGAGACTGCGCACTCAGCTGCAGCGATCACTGCACACCCCTGAGTACCACAACATCAGCAGGTAAACACACACACACACACACACACACACACACACACACACACACACACAAATGTCAAAAATGTTAAGCATCTTTCAAAAATGGTAACCTTTTATTTGTTTATTATGTTGAGAGCTTGACAACTTTGCAACTCATTTTTAAAAGGGTGATCTTTTGCTGGTCTGCCTTGTTAAGTCAGTGTTTCTGGTATGCGGTTGCAACTGGATGTGTTATTGTCTTCAAACCAAAAGAGAACAAAATGGGAAAAATGCTCAGACTGTGTCCATAACTGTTGTTTATTCAACATAAAGCCAGAGGCAAAAACCAGGCAAATGTTTGCCCCCATCCAAAAAAATTAGCAAAAAGAGGCGCTTGACAGCCACTCATATTGGCACATTTTTAAATGAATATTACCCCCCTTAAAACACCCGTTAAGGCATTACACAGTGCACTACCATTGCTGCTGCCCTGTAAAAACCTTTCAGTTGGGTCCCTAGAGAAGCGTGAAAGGGCTTCTTTGCCAGGGCCCCCCCGGAGCAGAGGTGTGGTCAGCAAATGTAAGGCCATATTCAATTTACAAAAATCATTAATCCCTTTAAGAATTTGCATTTTATTTGTTAAAACAAGTTTGTTAAAAAGTTACTTAACTGTTAAGCTAACCTAAGCTAAGCCCTAGCTCACTAACCATGTTAGAATGATTCTCCGTGCAACTACAAATGTTGAACAAAGTCTCGAGTTGTTGAGATTTCATCCGTAATTTTCGGACGTTTTGCATACTGAAATTCAGTTTTTCATAGACCAATGTTAAGTTTTTTTTTTAATACAAATGGAAGTATATTTGGTATTATATTTTCAAACTAGACACAGTATTGTAATATTAGTTCTGCGTGGTTGTCTCTTTCAACTTGATTGGATGCTGTCAGATTAGTAAGTAAATCTGTGGAAGTAAGTGCTGACTTGCTTGGGATGAATAGTGTTAATTTCTTTTGATTCAGGTAGTAAGTTGGTTT
Source organism: Plectropomus leopardus (assembly GCF_026936395.1). NCBI lineage: Eukaryota > Metazoa > Chordata > Actinopteri > Perciformes > Serranidae > Plectropomus > Plectropomus leopardus. The sequence goes on from NC_142178.1 coordinate 16,348,484, forward strand.
ATGGCACACTTTTTAAGGAACATTATTATTATTATTATTATTATTATTATTATTATTATTATTATTATTGTTGTTGTTTTTCAGATTATTTTTAGGGCTTTTTTGCCTTTAATTGGTAGGATAGCTGAAGAGTAAAAGGGGGAGAGAGAGATTTTGTGACATGCAGCAAAGAGCCGAGGCCAGAATCAAATTTGCAGTCGCTGCAGTGTGGACTCAACCTCTGTGTATGGGGTGCCTGCTCTATCCATTGAGCCATCAGGCACCCCAACGAATGTTATCTTTAATCTTTGGGCTTGGGGGCAAGGTATCAAATATTTCCAAGATAAAAGGCTCAACTCCATGTAAAATCACCCGTCACAGGTGTTGAAGTCCATGTCGAGTTAAAAGTCTTTTTTGATCTTATAAAGTCTAAAGTCATCAAATTTGTGACTCGAGTCTAACTGAAGTCCAAGTCATGTGACTCTTTTCCATGCCTCTGCCCCAGAGTCCAGGATTGCCACTGCATAATGCATATTCATAGTGTCTCTTTACAGTGCACACACACAAACACGCTGTGAGATGTTCTTAAGATGTTTGTAAACAAATGTTGATCAAATGTTGTGACAACTCTGTCATGCAAAACATGACAAACACACAAGGAATATTTTAAAATACTCTCATTTCGTCTTTTAGCCGAGATGATGTCCTGATATGGCTGAATGAGTCGCTGTTGCCACGTTTACTGGATGACTCTGCCCTCCTGAGGGACACAGGAAGTGTGTTGCTCGGCACATTGAGGCTCCGTCAGATCCGTGACGTGCAGGGTGAGATTGAAATGCTGTCTTTACATTTGTTATGAACTTGGTTGGAGTTTAAGATTGACATAAACTGAGGCTCCACTGATCTGGAGAAAGAAGAAAATATCATTCACTTATTGAGTCTGAACACATGAAAGAGAAATGTTTTTGGAGGCACTTGTCTGTCTTTCTTTCTTTCAATAACACTGAGACAACTGCGTAACATTTGTTTTATGATTAGCATCACAGATACTCCATTCTCTTTAATGTTTGAGTGAAGTCTTCTAGGAATTAAATTATTGCACTTTAATGTCTGTTTGATCCTGTTGAAACTACTTTTTCTCTCAGTTGCAGGGGATTTCAGGGCAGACGAAAGAATTTGGGGAGAGAGCACTGTTCCATCTCCGGCCAAAGACACTGAGAATTTCACAGCTTATGGGGCTAATGATACAAACTGGTAAAGAAAGGAAGAAAAAATTTAACAACGCAGGCGACGATGAACTTGTAGATCAGATACAGTATCTATTTAACATCTGGTCTTTATTATTATGTTTTCCTCTCTGTGTCCTTCCACTAATCTCTCCAGGGCATGGCGTTTGGGCAGGATTAGGGTGTACAACAGTGGAGATGTGGTCCACCAGCTGAACAGAAGCCTGGAGGAGGCCTCTTCCTCCATTCAGCAGCTGCAGCAGCTGCAATGGCTCAACCACAGGTAGTGAATGTGGAAAGACAAGACAGCAAATAAAAGAAAAACGCAGATATTTTACGCAGACAACACCAAAAACACTGGGTAAAACTTACATGAAACAGAGAGCAAATGTTTTTTGACATACAGCGTGGGAAGTACAACTATTCAACCTGTTGGTTTTTTTTCATAAAACATATTTACAGTCCAGCTATTCAGATGAAATGTAGACCAGACATTGGTATGAAGTCCGTAGAAATACACCGATAAAGACATTTTTACATATCAGTCCATAAAAATGATATGCAATAAACTGAAATGACAGAAGGAAAATTACTGGAACACACAAACTCAAATTTATTGAATACTTGGAGAGGCCTTTATTTACAATGCCAGCACCTGACACTTCTTGATGAGGAAACAAATTGTGAGTTTGGCCCGTTCTTGAACACAAACAGTTTTCAAATCTTGAAGATTCTGGGGGACCTGCGTGTGAATCTTTTAAAAGAACTATCAAAACATCAACAATTAGTTTTTTCAGGTTCCAAATGCTTCCAAATTTAAAATGAATGTTTATTTACAAAAAACGTTTTTATCCATTTGAACATTAAATATCTTGTTTTGTACTGTATTCAATCGAGAATAGGGTTGAAAGGATTTTCAGATCATTGCATCTAGTTTTTATTTACTTTTACACAGCATCCCAACTTTTTTGGAATTGGGGATGTACATGGCAATCAGATTTTTAAAAAACTGTTTTATTTAAGCTAAGCACTGATCTCACTGGCCACATTGTTCCAAAGTCCAGGGGCCCGACATAAGGGAGTAGAGATCAGGTTCGTGCACACAGTTTTGCAACATTTGGAATAAAACATAATCATGCATCCTTGTGGCTTCATAAATCTCTGAGTTGATTGTCCCTGAAGTGCAATTTGTCTTACAGCCTGTAGTCATTAAAAAATCACACATGAAATATCAACCATTCAAACAAAACGTAGAAAACATCGCAGTAAAGAATGTGTTGATAATGTGGTCTGGTTTTCAGCAATTGTTCTGAGAATAATAAGTGACGGCATGAACAAAACTAAGTCCATATTTGGCATCAGGTTGCAAATATTCAGAGGAGAACAACTGAAAGTCAATAAAAAGTGGGTGGTTTGGTCTCATACGGCGCACTAAACTGTGTCTTTTGAGCAAAAATGAGTTTTTATCTCCCATATGAAATAAAATATCCAGCGAAACACCCTACTTAAATAACATAATTAAAATTTGGTTCCAAACCCGAGAGGTAACCAAAACAGGAAATGACTCTGTGAACTGTCATGACTCCTGATCGTATCATAGTCCATTAAGTGTGCACTTTGTGTGTGTGTGTGTGTGTGTGTGTGTGTGTGTGTGTGTGTGTGTGTGTGTGTGTGTGTGTGTGTGTTTGTGTGTGTGTGTGTGTGTGTGTGTGTGTGTGTGTGTGTGTGTGTGTGTGTGTGTGTGTGTGTGTGTAGGACCCGTGCTGCGTTTGTGGAGTTCTCGCTCTACAACATCAACACAAACCTCCTGGCAGTCTTCTCCTTCCTGTTTGAGTTTCCAGTTTCTGAGCGTGCCCAGTCCAGCCTTGACTTGGTTGTCATTACTCTGTGGCCAATCACAGGCCTCAATCTGCAGCTCCTTCTCATGGTAACCCCTTGAAACCTCCAACCTTTGTCCTGCCACCAAGCTGCATGTGAATCCTTATGTCTGTCCTTGGCTTTGTTACTTAAGCAAGAAGTTTCTAGTTTAATGTTTCCTGTTTTCCAGATCATCCTCCTCGCCCTGGTGTTGTATTTCTTGGTGCGTGGGATTTTGGGCTTCCTCAGAGAGGGCTATGTGTACTTGCTGTCAACCTGGAGACTCCTGGGCATCTGCAAACTGGCTCTGGCAGCAACTGTGTGTGGGCTGCACCTGAGCCGCTGCACCATGGCCACACAGCAGTGGGCATCGTACCTGAAGCACCCACGGGACGCCTTCACAGACTTCTACCCCCTGGCCAGACAGAGTCAAATGTACACGGCCATGTCTGCTTTGCTCTTGTTCATACTGGTGCTCAAGGTAAGCAAGAAAGGCCAATGAAACCAGAGCCAAGCAAACATCTAAACGAATACCCTATCTTTGGTCATATTTTTGTGGTTTTGGCAATCAGGCTTGTCAGTGATAATAACTGTTTACTTAGAAAGTTATAGGTGCCTTGTAGAGTTTCCTTTAAACTAACAAAACTTGTGTTTACAGTCATTGTTGCTCACCAAAAAAACAAAAAACAAAAACACAGTATGTATCCTTGAGGTCTAACAAATTTGATAAATGCATTTACCTCCAAAAAGAAGTGATGGATGAAGTACCTGAAAGCCAAGTCTTTGAGTAAACGTACAGATTTCTTACCAGTAAATGACTTTAGTAGAAGTTAAAGTCACCAATCAGAATATTACTTGAATAAAGTTACTTGAAGTATCTGATATTTACTGTACTTAAGTATCAAAAATAGTTTTGTATTAAAAGTGAAAGTACAAATAAATGCTGTTAAAAGAAATACAAGATTTTTTTGAGAATTATGAAATTAATTAACACACAGCTTTAAAAATGCAGCCTATAATACACTTGAAGAAAAACAAGGTCTTTTTACAACTTAAATGATTTAAAGAACAAAATACAGTTTTATTCATTCTTCCCATTCCTACAATCGTCCTTTCATCACCTCCTCCCTTCCTCGTTTCCTTCCCTATTTCATAGAAGCGACTAAGATGCTTAATGCTGCGATTAAAAAATGTGACTATTTGCGATTAACTATTAAAATAAGATGGACAGAAGGTTTGTTGCGGCATCCGCAGCGATGCAGGAGTTGTGGCGGATTGTCGTGGTGAGGAAGGAGCTGAGCCTGAAGGAGAAGCTCTCGATTTACAAGTCCATCTATGCTCCGACCCTCACCTATGGTCATGAGCTCTGTGTAGTGACTGAAGGAATGAGATTGTGGATCCAAGTAGCCGAAATGATTTTCCTCTGGATGGTGGCCGGGCTCAGCCTTAGAGATAGGGTGAAGAGCTTGGACATCTGGGAGGAGCTCGGGGTAGAGCCGCTACTCCTTCGCATTGAAAAGGGCTAGTTGAGGTGGTTCGGGCATCTGATCAGGATGCCTCCTGCGTGCTTCCCGTTTTAGGTATTCAGGGCACATCCAAGTGGTAGGAGGCCCAGGGGCAGACCCAGAACATGCTGGAGGGGTTACATATCTCATCGGGCGTGGGAACACCTCGAAGTCCCTTAGGAAGGGGCTTGAAAGCGTTGCTGGGGAGAGGGACATCTGGAATGCTTTGCTCAACCTTCCCCGCGACCAAGCCTCGGATAAGCGGAGGACAATGGATGGACGGATGGACGGATGGATGGATGGATGGATGGATGGATGGATGGATGGAACTATTGAAATTCTGCGTTCAATCACGCTTTAAAAATGTAGAATTTGACATCCCTATAATTCACACAATAGATATAGAAGATGGATGTGATAATCATAATAACAGATTTTTTTGTGGAGGTAAAGGGTGTAGAGTGTGCCATGTCCAGCATTGTCAGTCATACATAATTTTATTCTACACAATGCAGCATTTGAGGCTGAGACAGATTTTGTTGTGCTTGCATTTTGACAATAAAGCTCTTGAATAAGAGCAGTTAGACGACTTTAGACGACTTTATTGATCCCCGGAGGGAATCAATAAAAGTAATGGTTAAGCTATGAAAATGAAGTTGAAATATATCAGGTTTTTATTTAATACAAAGACAAAATGATTTGTTTTTCATTATATTTCTGACAGACTCCTTCTCTCTCTGTCTGATCATCCAGGCATCCCACCAGTTGCGGTTTCTCCGAGAGTGGGCCGTGTTTGGCAGAGCTCTGCGACGCTCAGTCTGGGAGCTGCTGGGAGTCGCCCTGGCTTTACTGCTGTTGGTGCTGGCTTACTCACACACAGGACACCTGGTCAGATTTTTTCCCTTCCCTCTGTTTCTCTCTCATAGATCCACTCCCACACACAGACAAAATATAACGGAAACCGTACACCATACAAGTACATGACCTTGTCTAAAATCTATCCAGCTCCAACGTGTTTGTTCATCTTTCATGCATGGGGATGTTTTATCTGTTAAGAAAACAGTTGATTGCTGACAGCCTTTACAATGCCAGTAGACAGAATCTCCAATAAACCTTCAGACTGCACAAAACAGCGTCATCTGGTGTGTATTGTTAGAAAAACTATAAAAGTAGCCTTGCTGTCTAGACTGTGCCGCCAAACAGTTTCATTCAGAGACAACAATAGGACATTTATTCAATAGGAAAAGCCTCAGCTGTGTGTATAGTAACAGTGTAAGCAAACAGCTTATTTTCTACTTTTATTTTACCCTTATTAACCAGTGAGGTGTATATTAGAGAGAAAAATGAAAGCGTAATTATCTTACCAATTTTAACTTTCAAAAACTTCAGGTAAAAACTTTAACCCAAAAGAGAACATCAAATACTGTAGCTTTACACCGTAGCAATTTGGGTGCCGTGCCATTGTTCCAACGGCCCAAAATTCAGAAGCCCTGTTAGTCAGTAACATTACATAGCGATTGAGGCTCAGGGTGTTTTTTACTGACCTGTCCCTGCCTTTCCAGCGACTTTTCTGCCGCCACAGATGAGTGTTTTGACCACGAGCAGCTGGTTTTTGTGCTTAAATTTAACCACACATCACCACAGCGTTGTTGACACATGTAACGTATCCATGGTTTACAGAAACGTACAATGTGAACCTTTTTTTCTTCTTCTTGTAATCGTCTAACAGAGAGTGCGTATTCTCAGAAAAACAGGCCTCAAAGCAACAGGACATTTTTGGATCAATGAAGCTACGGCATTTTGGGCCATCAGAACAATAGGAAGTCCTTAAAACTTTACTTTGATGTTTTTCCGAATTTTAATGACGCTTTGGATGTCTGTGAAATATAATGCTAGCGTGTCTGTTTCATTACTACAGTATATGTAGGGTTTTTGAGGTTAAACTGTATCTGTCTATGTACCATCCTGTAAGCAATTTATATATAGTTATGTAGCCATAACGTATCAATTTAAAGGACCAGTGTGTAGGTTTTTAGTGATATCTATTGGCTGAAATTGTGTATAATATTAATAACTATGTTTCCATAGTTTTTAATAACCCAAAACTTAAGATTGCTGTGATTTTGTTTCTTAAGAATGAGTTATTTGTATCTATGTAGGAAGTGGGTCCTCTTTTTATAGAGACTGCAATGCTGTTCTACAGTAGCTCAGAACAGACAAACCAAACACTGACTCGAGCTAGGGCCATTTCCAAATTTGCATTGGTCGCCATCTTGTCCCTACAGGCTTGGCATACAGGACAATTGTCAGTTCTGAAATCTCACCGAAAGATGCCACTAAAACCTTCACACTAGACCTTAAATCTACTTATATTTTTTCAACTTGTCTCTTTTTTTACTTGAGTCTGATGGTCTCATATTAGCTAGTCAACATTTCAATACTAAAAGTCTCTAAATTTCTTCCATTTAAAAACTCTAAAATATTTGACACTGGGGTCATTTTAGTTCATCTATTAAAAAAACAGAATTCAGAAAGTAAGATTGGTGATGAATAAACAAAGTTATATTTGTAATCGGTAAGATATGTAAACTATGCCTGCATTGGACCCGGTCACAGAGTTAAGTGCGTTCATGCATTTGTATCATCTGGCCAGAAATACCACAGTGTTTTGTTTACTTGCTTAAACCAAGTGTCTGTGGCTCAACTCCAGTGGGTCTGGAATTCCTCACATAACTCTGGTGTCTCTCTACTCTCTGCCAGTGAAGTTTTAATATGTTTTAAATGTGATTTTGTAACAGACAGTGAAGTGCACAAGTAAAAGATTTATTTGTGCACTAGCTTAGTTTTTGATCATTGCAGTTCGAAGAACATTTGTTCTGCTGCTTTACCAAATAAAACTGTCCTGTCCAGATTCAGACAGATTTTTATATATTGGCCTTTGTTTCCATTTTTTTGATTCTCTGTGAAGAACTTTGAGTGACTTTTTTATTTTTACTTCTCTCCCTTTTTCTCTTCCACTCCAGCTCTTCCACTCTGTCGTTGACGGATACGGCAGTGTGAGTTCTACCTGTCTGTCTCTGTTAGGAGCTGGTGGACGTGGTCTGCTCTCATGGCGTCCTAGCTGGACAATGACCGGTCCCTCAAGCACCGTCTCTGCGCTGGTGTTCCACGCGAGCTTCGCCATACTTCGGCTGGTGTTGCTGTGGTTGGTCACCTCTGTGTTACTGAGAAACTATCGCCGTGCGCGAGCAGAGCTATACCGTCCAGCTGTGGATCTCCAAGACTACGAAATGGTTGAGCTGTTTCTCAGACGGCTTAAAATGTGGATGGGACTCAGCAGGGCCAAAGAGGTACATTTCCTTTTTTCTATCTGTCAGTTAGTCTGAGATTTCAGAGATATTATTTATTATTATTATTATTATTTATTATATTAGATTCATAGGGACAACATGAAAAGATTAACGGTAGCAGAAACCTCAATAGTTATTCCTCTAGTGTTATTTAGAAAGATGTACATTAATTCTAGTGTGCATTTACTCAAGCACTTTACTTAATTACAAATTCAAGGTACATATACTCTACGTAAGTATTTCCATTTTATGTTACGCTATACTTCTACTCCACAACTTCTCAGAGGTAAATATTGTACTTTTTTTTTTTCATCCACTTCCTGTCTAGTTAAAACCATGTATCGTCAGATGTGTTTATGTTGATTGTTTGTGATACACTGCTCCCTGGCTTTGGAAGTCCCTACCCCAACAGATCTGTGACCCGGGTCCCTCGCCGTCTTCCAGTTCCGCCTCAAAACCCATCTCTTCTCCTCTTCCTATTCCTAGCGCCCCCCCCCCTCACACACACACACACACCCCACACACCCCTAAATAAACTATTTAGCTTCCTCTTTGGTCAGAAGAAACATGCATTGTCACAAAGCTCAAAGCAGGGCTGTTTTTCTGACACCATGAAAAGTAACTTTTTAGAGATTCATTGTTCTCACAGGACAGAGACACTACCAACATATAATGATCTTATAGGTATGATGATGAATAAACTGTCCAACAATAAAGAGGTAAAATTAGGGAACTTGGCTAACTTAAACATATACAGCAGCAAAATGCACCATACAAATTGATGCATAGGGACTGACAGAATATTTTACTGCACAAAAACATAGCAGCACTGATCAGATGTGAATCATGCTTTAGTGTACTGAACAAAAAGGAGAGTTTGGGATCTGGCCTGTGGGCTGTACTTTGTTTTTGCTTGACTGTTCCCAACATGGTGGCCTGGTACCAAACTTTGAAATTTTACAGCTGAACAGTTCAGCATGTCATAAAAATGCCACAGAAAAAGTCATACTAAGGTATGTTGTTCAAAATAGCATGAAAAAGTATAAAGAAGTCAAAGGATAGGATATTGTCTAAACTACCATAAAAAAAGTCATGGTTTAGTATGTCATGCAAAATACTGTGAAACAGTCATACTGTGAAAATAAGGCATAATATATTACATTGTTGAAAAATAGCATAAAATAGTCATAGGATGAAAAAGTCATAGTATCATATTTTGTCCCAAATAGCATGAAAGTCAATGAACAGTGTGTTGTCCGAAAACACATATTAAAGGCATAGTACATTATGTAGTAAGTTTTAGCATATAAAAGTCTTAGGAAAGTTTGTCATTGAAAATAGCATAAAGTTGTCCAACATACCATGAAAAAGTTATAGTTCAGTATGTCACTCAAAACAACACAAAAGGTATACTATAGTATGTTGAACAAAATAGCATAAAAAAGTCATAGTATGGTCTTTCATAAAAAGTGCCATGTAAAAGTCATAGTATACACTGCTATATATTAGGCAAGAATTACAGGATCTCAAATTATATTTGTTCTGTGCTCTCTGTTGTGACAATATGACTTCAGGTCATCAGCAGTGATTGACATGATCTGTTTCATGTTCCTGTGTGTGGATTTAGTGACAGATTCTGTGAATATGGCAACTTATTTTAATAGAAGTTACCAACTGTTGTTTTTTAGGAAAGGATCTGAATGCCTTTTCCACCACTGATCAATCCTTACAAGGGTGCCCTGATTGCCCATCACCTCTTTTCCTCAATCTTTTTCTTAGTTTCGTCATAAGGTGCGTTTCGAGGGAATGGAACTGCCACCATCCCGTTCATCTTCCACCAGCGACTGTAAGTCCCTGTGCTTGCCACCGCTGGACAGCCCCGACTCCCCTCCCACCCCGGACAGTGTCGATGCGGGTTCAGAGGCCTCATGGCGCCCAGCCTCCTCCAGCCCCTGCAGCTTGACAGAAGCCCCGGGGATCGGCTTGGGACTTGGCTTGGGCCTTGGTTTGGGGCTAGGTCCAGGAGTGGTGATGGGAAGTACCAGCTGGAGGGAGAGAGCAGAGACTGAAGCCTCTCTGAGGAGGCTCCTCCCCACCCTGGACGCCCTGCTGCAACAGCTTGACCGTGTCACCATGGCAACAGAGGACCTGTACCACATCGAGTGTAGACTGGAACGAACCCAGAGGAAAAGGAGGAGTAGGGGCAGAGAGAGGGGAGGTGGCGGTCAGGGAACGAGGAGCGAGGCAGGACAGAGACGTAAGGGTGAAGACAAGGACTCTGCTGGATGTAGAGATCGAAGGAGTAGCAAAGAAAAACACAAAGCAAGCAAAAAGGGCAGAAAGGCGGATAAAGGTGAACTTCTAAAGGATTGTGGAAACATTGCTGCCAACCCCAAAAAGACTCCAGCAGCCACACCTGTACCTTTTTTAAAGCCCAGACCGACCTCTGCCACAACACACACACCTGCTCCTCAATCATCAGCCAAACCTTTAGTCAGCGCACCTCCACCTACACCTGTCACTGACACCTCCTCTGCCCCTGTCTCATCAGCAAACACTCCCCCTTCTCATCTCCCGCTGCCCAAAACACCCTCTGTACCTCCATGTACCCCTGCACCCACCTCTTCCTTGCCATCTACCCCTGCACCTACGCCCAGTAGCCGGGACCGGGAGCCTCTGACAGAGAGAGACACCCTCCCCTCCTCCAGCCTGTTCAACCATCCAGCTCACACTACCACCATTCCTACACGCAAGCGAAAACGCAAACCCCCACCCCTCAAAAACAAGGTGCACCCAAACCTAGACAGGCATGGCCCTGGACACTCCAAATCCTGAGGACAACCAGAAGTCAAAGGTGGAGCAAAGAGTAAATGTTGGGTTAAGGACGAGAGGAGGACAGGGGCAGCAGGTTTTGTCCCCAGATGTCCCTCTCTAAACCCAGGAAAAAGAGAGCAAATAGTGGATGGGAAAGTAGGACAGGAAGGAAATTAGAAGAATCACACAGACAAGTAGTTTGGGGTGATGAAAGAAAGCAGTAAGACTTTGCAGGTTTGTAAGCAGTGACTGGTCCAAATCCTGGTTCGGTTCAGAAGCAAGGTGCAGGTCGCCACATGCTTGCTGAACTGAACATTGAAACCAAGATACACTCCCATTCCTTTATTCCTCCTGAACTAATACTGACCCCACGTGACCCTGGAGGTCCTGTGGGGTCACTGACAGGAGCACACACACGCGTGCTCACCTGAACCAACTGAAAGCAGACAATGCAATCAGTCCTTTTTTGTATCTCAGAAAACTGTTGATTTCTCAGTTATGTTCTCTGTCTACCTATATTTTTTTTATATTGTATATTTCGGTCACCATGGGTACTTGTGGCCTGGTCTTATGAACCCAAATTTGCATGCAGGCACACAGAGATATACGCACATGCAGGTACACACATGCATAGAAAAAACACTGTAGGCACAAGACGCGTTAATTGTAATGTGCAGTACAATTCAGCCCACCAAGGTACGAGAGGAAACAAACATATACAGGGTTCCCACACATTTTCATGGACAATTTTGAAACTTTTCCATGACCTTTCGAGGATCCATAACAAAAATATCCATTACCATTCAGCATATATAGCACTAGCAGAATTATATAGTACTTTACTCCAAATATTAATGACCTTTTTATAGGCGGTGTACTGATGCAGAGCAGTGGAGCTCCCAGAGTTGAGGAGTAACCGCCAATGTAGCTATGCAGAGCAGAGCTACGTTACTTTAACAGCTTCAAAATAAATAAATTCATTGTTATGCTTTGTTACGTGAAAGATTATCCATAACAAATAAAAATATAACAATGAATTTCATTCAGCAATACTTACAATTTTATTGTGATTTACAATGTCGTCATATGCTAAGTATTGCAATGAAATATATTGCAATGTGTTACTTTTTTTTAACATCTGTTTTATCTGATAATAAGATATGGTTTTCGGTCTGTTGATCTTTTTTCATTTTTATTGCAGCAAAATGTATATAGAGGAATGAAAAGGCAATTGACTTTATTATTCTAGTACGAAATCAAAAGATTAATTTGCTATTTGCAATAGCATTCATTATATAATATAAAAATTAATACTTGGCTCCCAATGTGTTAATGTCAATATATCAATATCACCACGTACAATATTGCTGTACTATGCTGTATTGATTTTTCTCCCACACCTAAACACCACATAATTCCATGAGTTTTCTAAAACATTCAAACATTTTACTACTTAAATGACTTTTCCAGGCATGGAAAGCAAGATTGTGGAATTCCATTACATTTTCATGACCGTGGGAACCCTGCATACACACACACACACACACACACACACACACACGCACACACACACACACACACACACACACGCACACACATACACACACACACAAGGTTGTTGGGATCTCAGCAGCCAAAATTGTTCAGGGTGCAGATATAGCCTTCCTCTTTAAATGTACAGAGAAATGGAACAAAACATTCAAAGATAAAAGGTAAGCCACAAGTAGTGAGAAGAAGGAGGTGTAGCAAGTGGTTATATCACAGGACAAAGTAGCGCAGGAGTGTTAGAAGCAGGACAGAAGAAAAGAAGGATATCATGCTCAGTAGGGAAATTTGTAGATAAACATTGAGGAAGCAGGAAAGAGTTGCCCTCACTTATACAGTACTGAACATTTACACAAGTTCATCCATCATAAAGCTATACTGACTCTCAGTCTGATTATCTTTTCAAAATGTGTTCATAATGGTTGTGATTTAAAAGCACTTTTGGTCTGATTGTTTTGTTTTTTTTGATGAGATGTGATGTAAAGAAATAAGCTTGGTGTCTAAACCAATAGAGAAAGCTTCACTCATACTGTATCTTAACTATAAACGTTGCCAAAGCTTATGTATGCATTCTGAGTTTTACCATGCCAAGTAATTAATTCATTCTTTTTGTACTTCGCACTTTATTTCCTAATGGAGCTGATATCCAATGCCATATTTAACTCTTTTGTGTCAAGTTTTCATTTCATATCTTAAAACATTATAAAAAAAAAACCCTATTATTATTGTGGTGTCAAAGCTATAGCTAGCAGTTGTATGTGTACTTTTGTCTGCTCTTGGTAGTTTAATGTTTTGTTTTGTTGTGTTGTCTTATTTTGATAAACATAAGTACTTCCTGTGTCCAGTGGGCAGTTCTCAGGGAACCCACCGTTTTCCCCCCAAACCTGAAGAGAGAGCCAGGAGAACCAAAACTGGAGGTAAAAAAAAAAATCAATGTTTTTTTTTTCTATAATCTAGGGACATTTTATATTTTGTGGTTAAATCATGACGGTCTATTTTTTATATCATTTACCTTATTATTTCAGCCAAAAACTGAGGAGTTGTGTGTCTACACTCTTTTTTCATAGATTTTTTTAAAGGATAATAGAAATTGTATTTACGGGTACACCAGAGTTCCTCCTCCAAACAACCCCAAAGCCTAAAGCTAAACTCTTAAATCCTATTTGATTTTTTAAAAAAAACATTATCACCTCTTTTCCTGCCCAGTAAGTTGCAAAAGATCTCACACATTTACAGTTCTAATGAAAAAGGAACAAAAAAGACCCTTCTTCATCTGCATGTGTGTATTTCTGTATATATTGGTGCTTTGTGGTTGTGTATATTTTTGCTTTTCATGATCAGTATTGTTTAATGCACTGCAGTGCCATATGCATTAGGTCAAGCACTGGTGTTGCAAACCCCCAAAGTTTTACATTTCTCAAATCTAACCAGAGCAGCCAAAGCTATCGATGTATTCAATATGAGTTTTTGTTCACAACACGCCAACTACAAATCGCAGTACGCTCAGCAGTTGAGGCCTCCACTGGCCACCTTATTTCTGCTAAGTAGACAGTTTTTAACAAAACAGTGCCAAAGCCCACCTTCTTGTCTTCTGTCTTTTTATGTTGTACGATGCATTTTGTTTTAAAATGGTGTAACACATTTGTCTGTGCTCTTCTTTGTATCTCATATCTGTATTTTTGCAATTGTAGCACTTCTGCTTTTGCACTTGACAAAGTCAAAGAGTTTGACAGCTGAATTGTGCAAAATAAAGTGGTTTTGGTGTCAAATATGTATTATTACTTTTTAAGGTCTTTGCTACAATTGTGGTGGTCTACAATTGTTCAGTCAAATAATAAAAAAAATGTCACATTTTGACGTGTGCTAAAATGACTGAAAACGACATATTGTAGCTCGTAGAGGTGGTCATAGCATACAATGTCGAAAAAAAGGCCATTCATCCATTCATTTTCTTCCATTTATCTGGGGCCGGGTCGCAGTTGAACATTCCAGACGTTCTTCTCCCCAGCAACACTTTCCAGCTCGTCCTGGGGACCCCAAGGCGTCTCCAGGCCAGCATTACTGCAGATGCTGCATCAAACAGCCTGTCCATCTCAACGCTTCCGTCAACCCTCAGTCGTGAATAAGACCCAGAGATACTTGAACTCCTTTGCTTGGTGCAGTATCTCTCCCCCCACCAAGAGGGGACCATGGCCTCAGATTTGGAGATGCTGACTCTCATCCCGACTGCTTCATTCTCAGCTGCAAACCACCCCAGTATATAAGTTACAGTGTGACGAAGCCAACAGAACATCATCATCTGCAAAAAGCAGAGATGTAATTCTGAGGTCCCTAAACCGGACCCAAACCAGACCCCTTCCTCCCACTGGCTGCGCCTTGAGATCCTGTCCATGAAAATCACGAGCAGGAGCAGAGACAAGGGGCAACCCTGGCGGAGACCAACACCCACTGGGAACGCATTTGACTTCACACCGAGTATGAAAACACAGCTCTCACTTTGGTTATACAGGGACCGGATGGCACAGCAGTCATCCCAGTACCCTGTACTCCCACAGCAACCCCTACAGGACTCCCCAAGGGACACGGTCATAAGCCTTCTCCAAATCCACAAAACACATGTAGACCGGATAGGCAAACTCCCACACCCCCTCATGTAGCCTCGCAAGGGTAAAGAGCTGCTCCATTTTTCTATGACCAGGACAGAAACCACATTGTTCCTCCTAAATCTGAGGTTTGACAATTGGTCGGAGCCTCCTGTCCAACACCCTGGAGTAAACTTTCCCGGGAAGGCTGAGCAGTGTGGTGAACCAGGGGTTCAGGAGTTCCTCAAAATGTTCCTTCCATCACTCAACAACATCCCTAGTCTGGGTCAGCAGTTCTCCTCCCCTGCAGAGCACAGCCTGATACAAGCTCTGCTTTCTCTTCTGGAGACGTCTGAAAGGCCTTCTTCTTCAGCCTGATGGCATCCTTCACCGCTGGTGTCCACTAGCAGGTCCTTTGGTTGTCGCCATGACAGGCACCAATGACCTTCTGACCACAACTTCTAGCAGCAGCCTCCACAATGGAGGTTTTGAACAAGGACCACTCAGATTCCATGTCCCCAACCTCCCTGGGATGCACAGAAAGTTCTTCTGGAGGTGTGAGTTGAAGACCTGGCAGACAGGGACCTCCGCCAGACATTCCCAGTTCATCCTCACTATACGTTTGGGTTTACCGGGTCTGTCCAGCAGTCTCCCCCGCCACCTGATCCAACTGACTACCAGGTGGTGATCAGTTGACAGCTCTGCTCCTCTCTTGTGAGTATCCCCACACCTGCCCGGTGCCTCTCACCCCGCCCTAATTTCCAGTCCTGCAGGTGGTGGGCCCACAAGATGGTGGCAGCATGTCACTCCTTCGGGCTGACCCCAAAGGCCAAAGGCCTGGTTTCCATACGCTCGCCTTCTATCCCCGGTGTCCTCCTACCAGGCGAGGTCAACTCTGCTCAATTTGGCCATATCATCAGCGTCTTGGTGAATCACTCAGTCTGATCCCTCCACTGGGACCTCTTTGCCTTGGGTGACCCTACCAGGAGCTAGTGCTCCTGACAACACAGCTCCAAGGATCACAGGGAAATGCAACCCCCCCCATCAACCGCGTTAAGGGGCAAAGTGTCATGATTTAGCATGTCCAAAAAATATTAAAAAACCACATAGTATAGTATGTCATAGTCTAGTATGTAAAAATGTCAAATTTTGACATGCCCCAAAAATGGCTGAAAACGTGACATGATAGATTGTAGAGTCGTGTCATAGCATATAATGTCAAAAAAACACTATGGTTCAGTATGTTGAAAAAAATGCAATACTGTAGTATGGCAAAAATGTCAAAATATGACATTTCCCAAAAATGGCTAAAAAGAACTCAAAACAGGATAAAATAGCCGGTTGAGACGCAATAGCATAGTATGTTGCAAAATAGCCAAAACCACTATGATATAGCATGTTGAAAAAATGACCAAAGAACCTAGGCTATATTATGCCAAAAAATATCAAAATACGACATGTCTCAAAAACAGCTGGAAAAACCTCAGAACAGCATAAAACAGCATGCCCAGACATGCCATAGCATAAAATGTTGCAAAAAAGGCCCAAAACACCATTATATACTATGTTCAAAAAATGACTTAAAAGACAAGGTAAAAATGTCAAAATTTACGTGTCCCAAAAACAGCTGAAAACACCTCAAAACAGCATAACATGGGGTGCTGACACACGCCACACCATTAAAATGTGCAAAAACAACCAAAAACACCATAATGTAGCATGTCAAAAAATGAAGAAAAGAGCAAGGCAAAAATGAAAATATTTGACATGGCCCAAAAACAGCTGAAAACACCTCAAAACAGCATAAAATACCGTGCTGAGAAAGGCCATAGCATTAAAACGTGTAAAAATGGCCAAAAACACCATAATTTTGCATGTCAAAAAAATGACCAAAAAAGCAAGACTATAGTATGGCGAAAATGTCAAAATTTGTCCCAAAAACAGCTGAAAACAGCTCAAAATGACATAAAATGGCGTGTTGACACAGGCCACAGCAGTTAAAAGTGCAAATACGGTGAAAAACACCATAATTTGGGATGTCAAAAAAAATGACCAAAAAAGAAAGGCTATAGTATGGCACCCTTCCCTGAGCTACCACCTTATCATGGTGGAGGGGTTTGTGTGTCCCAGCGGGGGCTTTATGCCCCTGGTAGGGGCATAAAGCCTGGTGGCCAGGCCTTTACCCATGGGGCCCGGCCGGGCACAGCCCGAAGAGGTGACATGGGACCTCCTGCCCATGGGCTCACCACCCGTAGGAGGGGCCATAGGGGTCGGGTGCAGTGTGAGTTGGGCGGCAGCCGAAGGCGGGGACCTTGGCGGTCCGATCCTCGGCTGCAGAAGCTAGCTCTGGAGACGTGGAATGTCACCTCTCTGGCGGGGAAGGAGCCTGAGCTGGTGCGCAAGGTTTAGAAGTTCCGACTAGATATAGTCGGCCTCACCTCGACACACAGTGTGGGCTCCGGAACCAGTCTTTTCGAGAGGGGTTGGACTCTCTTCCACTCTGGAGTTGCCACTGGTGAGAGGTGCCGGGCAGGGGTGGCAATACGTATTACCCCCCGGCTCGGTGCCTGTATGTTGGGAGTTTACCCCAGTGAATGAGAGGGTAGCCTCCCTGCGCCTTCAGGTTGGGGGACGGATCCTGACTGTTGTTTGTGCCTATGGTCCCAACGGCAGTTCAGAGTATCCACCCTTTTTGGAGTCCTTAGAGGGGGTGCCAGAGAGTGCTCCTTCTGGGGACTCCCTCGTTCTGCTGGGGGACTGCAACGCTCACGTTGGCAACAACAGTGAGACCTGGAGGGGCGTGATTGGGAGGAATCCCCCCCCCCAATCTGAACCCGAGTGGTGTTTTGTTATTGGACCTGTGCTTGCCACAGATTGTCCATAACGAACACCATGTTCAGGCATAAGGGTGTCCATATGCGCACTTGGCATCAGGACACCCTAGGCCACAGTTTGATGATCAACTTTGTAGTCGTATCGTCGGACTTGCAGCCGTATGTCTTGGACACTCGGGTGAAGAGAGGGGCGGAGCTGTCAACCGATGACTACCTGGTGGTGAGCTGGCTTCGATGGTGGGGGAGGACGCCGGTTAGACCTGGCACACCCAAACGCATTGTGAGGGTCTGCTGGGAACGTCTGGCAGAGTCTCCCGTCAGAAGGAGCTTCAACTCCCACCTCCGGGAGAGCTTTGACCATGTCCCGGGGGAGGCAGGGGACATTGAGTCAGAGTGGGCCATGTTCCGTGCCTCCATTGCTGAGGCGGCCGACTGGTGCTGTGGCCGTAAGGTGGTCGGTGCCTGTTGATGCCCTTCTGGACCACCATCCAGCGTCTCAGGAGGGGGAAGCAGTGCTCTGTCAACACTGTGTATGGTGGGGACAGGCGCTGCTGACCTCAACTTGGGACGTTGTGGATCAGTGGAAGGAATACTTCAAAGACCTCCTCAATCCCACCAACATGCCTTCCGGTGAGGAAGCAGGGCCTGGAGACTCGGGGGTGGGCTCCTCTATCTCTGGGGCTGAAGTTGCCGAGGCGGTTAAAAAGCTCCTCGGTGACAGGGCCCCGGGGCTGGACAAGGTCCGCCTGGAGTTCCTCAAGGCCCTGGATGTTGTGGGGCTGTCACGGTTGAAACGACTCTGCAACATTGCGTGGACATTGGGGGCAGTGCCCTTAGACTAGCAGACTGGGGTGGTGGTCCCTCTTTTTAAGAAGAGTGGACCGGAGGGTGTGTTCCAACTACAGGGGGATCACACTCCTCAGCCTCCCTGGTAAGGTCTATTCGAGGGTACTAGAGAGGAGGGTCCGCCAGATAGTCGAACCCCGGATTCAGGAGGAGCAATGCGGTTTTCACCCCGGTTGTGGAACTGTGGACCAGCTCTGGACCCTTGGCAGGGTCCTTGAGGGTGCATGGGAGTTTGCCCAACCAGTCCACACGTGCTTTGTGGACTTGGAGAAGGCATTCAACCGTGTCCCTCAGGGAGTCCTGTGGGGGGTTCTCCAGGAATATGGGGATTCGGACCCCCTGATATGGGCTGTCCGTTCCCTGTATGACCGGTGCCAGAGCTTGGTCCGCATTGCCGGCAGTAAGTCGAACTCATTTCTGGTGAGGTTTGGACTCCAACAGGGCTGCCCTTTGTCACCGATTCTGTTCATAATTTTTACGGACAGAATTTATAGGCGCAGCCAGGGTGTTGAGGGGGTCTGGTTTGGTGACCTCAGGATTGGGTCTCTGCTCTTTTCATGGAGCGGGAGATGGACAGGCGGATCGGTGCAGCATCTGCAGTAATGCGGACTCTGCACAGATCTGTCATGGTGAAGAGGGAGCTGAGCCGAAAGGCAAAGCTCTCTATTTACTGGTCGATCTTCGTTCCTACCCTCACCTATGGTCACAAGCTTTGGGTAGTGACCGAAAGAACAAGATCGCGGGTACAAGCGGCCGAAATGAGCTTCCTCCGTAGGGTGGCTGGGCTCTCCCTTAGAGATAGGGTGAGAAGCTCAGTCATCCGGGAGGAGCTCGGAGTAGGGCCGCTGCTCCTCCGCGTTGAGAAGAGCCAGGTGAGGTGGCTCGGGCATCTAATTAGGATGCCCGAGGATGAGGGTAGGGGAAGACCCAGTACACGCTGGAGAGACTATGTCTCACAGCTGGCCCTGAGAACGCTTCGGGATCACCCGGGAAGAGCTGGACGAAGTGGCTGGGGAGAGGGAAGTCTGGGCTTCCCTGCTTAGGCTGCTGCCCCCACGACCCAACCCTGGATAAGCGGAAGAAAATGGATGGATGGATGGATGGATGGATATAGTATGGCAAAAATCTCAAAATTTGACATTTGACAAAATTTGACAATAGCATGCTGAAAAAATGCTAAAAACCACTCTAAACCACATAAAATAGCACGCGTAAACTGGCCATGGCAAAGAATGAGGCAAAAACAGCCAAAATCCCCAAAATCTAGCATGTTGAAAAAATGACTGAAAAAGCAAGGCTATAGTAAGGCAAAAATGTAAAAATATGTCATTTCCAAAAAAATGCTAAAAACCACTCTAAACCACATAAAATAGCACGCGTAAACTCGCCATGGCAAAGAATGATGCAAAAGCGGCCCAAAAACCCAAAATATAGCATGTTGAAAAAATGACCGAAAAAGCAAGGCTATAGTAAGGCAAAAATGTCAAAATATGACATTTCCTCCGCATTGAGAAGAGCCAGATGAGGTGGCTTGGGCATCTAATTAGGATGCCTCCAGGACGCCTCCCTGGTGAGGTGTTCAGGGCACGTCCCACCGGTAGGAGGCCCCGGGGAAGACCCAGGACACGCTGGAGAGACTACGTCTCTCAGCTGGCCTGGGAACGCCTCGGGGTCCCCCGGGAAGAGCTGGATGAAGTGGCCGGGGAGAGGGAAGTCTGGGTTTCCCTGCTTAGGCTGCTGCCCCCGCGACCCGACCCCGGATAAGCGGAAGAAAATGGATGGATGGATGGATGACATTTCCAAAAAAATGCTAAAAACCACTCTAAACCACATAAAATAGCTTATGGAAACATGCCGTGGTAAAGAATGATGCAAAAATGGCCAAAAAACCCATAATATAGCATGTTGAAAAAATGACCGAAAAAGCAAGGCTATAGTAAGGCAAAAATGTCGAAATATGTCATTTCCAAAAAAATGCTAAAAACCACTCTAATTCCTCTCCCCCAGTACATATATTCAGCAAAAGTCAAAATGTTTAAAAAAAAAAACAAAAAATCCTATAGTCAGAAATATGATTACAATTTGGAATCAGGTTAAGAAGTATTTCGTTGAATCCTCTTCTCTGTCACGCTTCAGCCTGATATGGGGTAACCATTTTTTCCCTCCAGGCAGAACAGACCCTGGTTTTAGGAAGTGGGCCGAAAAAGGTTTAAAGACAATCGGGGATCTCATGGGATCAGAGGGTGGGTTTTTGATGTCATTTGAAGAGCTGATTGCCAGGTACGATATTCCAAGTAAACATCAATTTAAATATCTACAGGTGAGAAACTTTATTAGATCATCTCAAAATCAGTGTGTGTCAATTCCCCCGTTGTCCATTTTGGAAAATGAAATGAAAAATGATTGCTTTGGAAAGGGAATTATCTCCAAATTATATAGCTTGTTAGCAGAAGGGTCCTCTGAGTCTTCCTCACGGAAACTTAATGCCTGGAGGGAAGATTTACAGGAGGACTTGCCTTCCGAGGACAGGGAAGAAGCGTGTGCTGAAGCACAAACAAAAACTACCAATACACGTCTCAAAGTACTGCAATATAACTGGCTAATGAGGACATATGTGACGCCTGAAAAGCTTAATAAGTATAATGGTGCCATCCCTGACTTGTGTATCAGGTGTGGAGAGGAGAAGGGGACGTTCTTCCATTGTATCTGGAAATGCAATAAAGTTCAACAATTCAGGTGGGAGATTAAACAAGCTTTAGAGACTATACTAGGTATAAAATTTGTTCTTGACCCTAAGCTGTTTATTCTAAGTTTATATCCTGATAGACATCATATGTCTAGAAAAATAATCACTGCCCTGGATTTGTGTTTACTGCTTGCAAAAAGAGTCATAGCACTCTCATGGAAGAGTACCAGTAAACCAAAATTCATTAACTGGATTAAGGAAATGTCCACAACTTTACCTATGGAGAAGATTACTTACATTATAAAGGGGAAACTATCACTATTTCAAAACATTTGGGGTCCTTTTATGGAATATATGGAGAGTGTGGATTTAAGGGGTGTGGGGAGTGGGGCGGATGAGGCGTAGTTATCAGTGATCCTCTGCAGTGTTCTAAAACAATTTCCTTTGTTTTGATATTTGATTTCTTTATTCTGTGTGAATTGTACATTCGAGTTAGTATTTCTGAACCATGCACAATAGTGAAATAATTTGGACTAACCCTTGATAAAATAGAGAAACCTTTGTTGTTTTGATTGTTGTTGCTTTTTTGTTTTGTTTTAGGTTTTTTTTTGTTTTTTTTTTCCTTTTCTTTCCTTTTCTCATATACTTTGTATTCTCAACTAAGTGTTGCTCTATGTTATCTCGTAAATACCTGACTTGTAAGGAAAGATGATTTGAATGCTGGATAATAATTAAGCTGCCCATGACGTTCCCTTTGATGTGAGAGCACTCTTGTTTTTGTATATCATTGGAAGCATTTTGAAAACCCAATGAAGATAATGTTGGAAAAAAAAGAAAACACTCTAAACCACATGAAATAGCACGCATAAACTCGCCATGGAAAAGTATGATGCAAAAACGGCCAAAAAACCCATAATATAGCATGTTGAAAAAATGACCGAAAAAGCAAGGCTATAGTAAGGCAAAAATGTCAAATTATGTCATTTCCAAAAAAATGCTAAAAACCACTCTAAACCACATAAAATAACATGCGTAAACTGGCCATGGCAAAGAATGATGCAAAAACGGCCAAAAAACCCAAAATATAGCATGTTGAAAAAATGACCGAAAAAGCAAGGCTATAGTAAGGCAAAAATGTCAAAATATGTCATTTCCAAAAAAATGCTAAAAACCACTCTAAACCACATAAAATAGCACGCGTAAACACGCCATGGCAAAGAATGATGCAAAAACGGCCAAGAAAACCAAAATATAGCATGTTGAAAAAATGACCGAAAAAGCAAGGCTATAGTAAGGCAAAAATGTCAAAATATGTCATTTCCAAAAAAATGCTAAAAACCACTCTAAACCACATAAAATAGCACACGTAAACACGCCATGGCAAAGAATGATGCAAAAACGGCCAAAAAACCCATAATATAGCATGTTGAAAAAATGACCGAAAAAGCAAGGCTATAGTAAGGCAAAAATGTCAAAATATGTCATTTCCAGAAAAATGCTATAAACCACTCTAAACCACATAAAATAGCTTATGGAAACATGCCGTGGCAAAGATTGAGGCAAAAACGACCAAGAAAACCAAAATATAGCATGTTGAAAAAATGACCGAAAAAGCAAGGCTATAGTAAGGCAAAAATGTCAAAATATGTCATTTCCAAAAAAATGCTAAAAACCACTCTAAACCACATAAAATAGCACACGTAAACACGCCATGGCAAACAATGATGCAAAAACGGCCAAAAAACCCATAATATAGCATGTTGAAAAAATGACAGAAAAAGCAAGGCTATAGTAAGGCAAAAATGTCAAAATATGTCATTTCCAAAAAAATGCTAAAAACCACTCTAAACCACATAAAATAGCACGCGTAAACACGCCATGGCAAAGAATGATGCAAAAACGGCCAAGAAAACCAAAATATAGCATGTTGAAAAAATGACCAAAAAAGCAAGGCTATAGTAAGGCAAAAATGTCAAAATATGTCATTTCCAAAAAAATGCTAAAAACCACTCTAAACCACATAAAATAGCACACGTAAACACGCCATGGCAAAGAATGATGCAAAAACGGCCAAAAAACCCAAAATATAGCATGTTGAAAAAATGACCGAAAAAGCAAGGCTATAGTAAGGCAAAAATGTCAAAATATGTCATTTCCAAAAAAATGCTAAAAACCACTCTAAACCACATAAAATAGCACACGTAAACACGCCATGGCAAAGAATGATGCAAAAACGGCCAAAAAACCCATAATATAGCATGTTGAAAAAATGACCGAAAAAGCAAGGCTATAGTAAGGCAAAAATGTCAAAATATGTCATTTCCAAAAAAATGCTAAAAACCACTCTAAACCACATAAAATAGCACATGTAAACACGCCATGGCAAACAATGATGCAAAAACGGCCAAAGAACCCATAATATAGCATGTTGAAAAAATGACCGAAAAAGCAAGGCTATAGTAAGGCAAAAATGTCAAAATATGTCATTTCCAGAAAAATGCTATAAACCACTCTAAACCACATAAAATAGCTTATGGAAACATGCCGTGGCAAAGATTGAGGCAAAAACGGCCAAGAAAACCAAAATATAGCATGTTGAAAAAATGACCGAAAAAGCAAGGCTATAGTAAGGCAAAAATGTCAAAATATGTCATTTCCAAAAAAATGCTAAAAACCACTCTAAACCACATAAAATAGCACACGTAAACACGCCGTGGCAAACAATGATGCAAAAACGGCCAAAAAACCCATAATATAGCATGTTGAAAAATGACCAAAAGCAAGGCTATAGTAAAGGCAAAATGTCAAAATATGTCATTTCCAAAAAATGCTAAAACCACTCTAAACCACATAAAATAGCATTATGTAAACACGCCATGGCAAAGAATGATGCAAAAAGCCAAGAAAACCAAAATATAGCATGTTGAAAAAATGACCAAAAAAGCAAGGCTATAGTAAGGCAAAAATGTCAAAATATGTCATTTCCAAAAAAATGCTAAAAACCACTCTAAACCACATAAAATAGTACACGTAAACACGCCATGGCAAAGAATGATGCAAAAACGGCCAAAAAACCCAAAATATAGCATGTTGAAAAAATGACCGAAAAAGCAAGGCTATAGTAAGGCAAAAATGTCAAATTATGTCATTTCCAAAAAAATGCTAAATACGACTCTTAACCACATAAAATAGCACACGTAAACACGCCATGGCAAAGAATGATGCAAAAACGGCCAAAAAACCCATAATATAGCATGTTGAAAAAATGACCGAAAAAGCAAGGCTATAGTAAGGCAAAAATGTCAAAATATGTCATTTCCAAAAAAATGCTAAAAACCACTCTAAACCACATAAAATAGCACATGTAAACACGCCATGGCAAACAATGATGCAAAAACGGCCAAAGAACCCATAATATAGCATGTTGAAAAAATGACCGAAAAAGCAAGGCTATAGTAAGGCAAAAATGTCAAAATATGTCATTTCCAGAAAAATGCTAAAAACCACTCTAAACCACATAAAATAGCACACGTAAACACGCCATGGCAAAGATTGAGGCAAAAACGGCCAAGAAAACCAAAATATAGCATGTTGAAAAAATGACCGAAAAAGCAAGGCTATAGTAAGGCAAAAATGTCAAAATATGTCATTTCCAAAAAAAATGCTAAAAACCACTCTAAACCACATAAAATAGCACGCGTAAACTCGCCATGGCAAAGAATGATGCAAAAACGGCCAAAAACCCCAAAATATAGCATGTTGAATAAATTACCAAAAAAAGCAAGGCTATAGTAAGGCAAAAATGTCAAAATATGTCATTTCCAAAAAAATGCTAAAAACCACTCTAAACCACATAAAATAGCTTATGGAAACACGCCGTGGCAAAGATTGAGGCAAAAACGGCCAAGAAAACCAAAATATAGCATGTTGAAAAAATGACCGAAAAAGCAAGGCTATAGTAAGGCAAAAATGTCAAAATATGTCATTTCCAAAAAAATGCTAAAAACCACTCTAAACCACATAAAATAGCACATGTAAACACACTGTGGCAAAGAATAATGCAAAATCGGCCAAAAAACCCAAAAAACAGCATGTTGAAAAAATGACCAAAAAAGCAAGGCTATAGTAAGGCAAAAATGTCAAATTATGTCATTTCCAAAAAAATGCTAAAAACCACTCTAAATCACATAAAATAGCATGTGTAAACACGCTGTGGCAACGAATGATGCAAAAATGGCCCAAAAACCCATAATATAGCATGTTGAAGAAATGAACGAAAAAGCAAGGCTATAGTAAGGCAAAAATGTCAAATTATGTCATTTCCAAAAAAATGCTATAAACCACTCTAAACCACATAAAATAGCTTATGGAAACACGCCGTGGCAAAGATTGAGGCAAAAACGGCCAAGAAAACCAAAATATAGCCTGTTGAAAAAATGACCGAAAAAGCAAGGCTATAGTAAGGCAAAAATGTCAAAATATGTCATTTCCAAAAAAATGCTAAAAACCACTCTAAACCACATAAAATAGCACGTGTAAACACACTGTGACAAAGAATAATGCAAAATCGGCCAAAAACCCCAAAAAACAGCATGTTGAAAAAATGACCAAAAAAGCAAGGCTATAGTAAGGCAAAAATGTCAAATTATGTCATTTCCAAAAAAATGCTAAAAACCACTCTAAACCACATAAAATAGCACGTGTAAACACACTGTGGCAAAGAATGATGCAAAAACGGCCAAAAAACCCATAATATAGCATGTTGAAAAAATGACCGAAAAAGCAAGGCTATAGTAAGGCAAAAATGTCAAAATATGTCATTTCCAAAAAAATGCTAAAAACCACTCTAAACCACATAAAATAGCACGCGTAAACTCGCCATGGCAAAGAATGATGCAAAAACGGCCAAAAACCCCAAAATATAGCATGTTGAATAAATTACCAAAAAAAGCAAGGCTATAGTAAGGCAAAAATGTCAAAATATGTCATTTCCAAAAAAATGCTAAAAACCACTCTAAACCACATAAAATAGCTTATGGAAACACGCCATGGCAAAGATTGAGGCAAAACGCCAAGAAAACCAAAATATAGCATGTTGAAAAAATGACCGAAAAAGCAAGGCTATAGTAAGGCAAAAATGTCAAAATATGTCATTTCCAAAAAAATGCTAAAAACCACTCTAAACCACATAAAATAGCACATGTAAACACACTGTGGCAAAGAATAATGCAAAATCGGCCAAAAAACCCAAAAAACAGCATGTTGAAAAAATGACCAAAAAAGCAAGGCTATAGTAAGGCAAAAATGTCAAAATATGTCATTTCCAAAAAAATGCTAAAAACCACTCTAAATCACATAAAATAGCATGTGTAAACACGCTGTGGCAACGAATGATGCAAAAATGGCCAAAAAACCCATAATATAGCATGTTGAAAAAATGACCGAAAAAGCAAGGCTATAGTAAGGCAAAAATGTCAAAATATGTCATTTCCAAAAAAATGCTAAAAACCACTCTAAACCACATAAAATAGCTTATGGAAACACGCCGTGGCAAAGATTGAGGCAAAAACGGCCAAGAAAACCAAAATATAGCATGTTGAAAAAATGACCGAAAAAGCAAGGCTATAGTAAGGCAAAAATGTCAAAAGATGTCATTTCAAAAAATGCTAAAACCACTCTAAACCACATAAAATAGCACGGTAAACACACTGTGGCAAAGAATAATGCAAAATCGCCAAAAACCCCAAAAAACAGCATGTTGAAAAAATGACCAAAAAAGCAAGGCTATAGTAAGGCAAAAATGTCAAATTATGTCATTTCCAAAAAAATGCTAAAAACCACTCTAAACCACATAAAATAGCACGTGTAAACACACTGTGGCAAAGAATGATGCAAAAACGGCCAAAAAACCCATAATATAGCATGTTGAAGAAATGACCGAAAAAGCAAGGCTATAGTAAGGCAAAAATGTCAAAATATGTCATTTCCAAAAAAAATGCTAAAAACCACTCTAAACCACATAAAATAGCACGTGTAAACACGCCGTGGCAAAGAATGATGCAAAAACGGCCAAGAAAACCAAAATATAGCATGTTGAAAAAATGACCAAAAAAGCAAGGCTATAGTAAGGCAAAAATGTCAAAATATGTCATTTCCAAAAAAATGCTAAAAACCACTCTAAACCACATAAAATAGCTTATGGAAACACGCCGTGGCAAAGATTGAGGCAAAAACGGCCAAGAAAACCAAAATATAGCATGTTGAAAAAATGACCGAAAAAGCAAGGCTATAGTAAGGCAAAAATGTCAAAATATGTCATTTCAAAAAAAATGCTAAAAACCACTCTAAATCACAAAAAATAGCACATGTAAACACGCTGTGGCAACGAATGATGCAAAAATGGCCAAAAAACCCATAATATAGCATGTTGAAAAAATGACCAAAAAAGCAAGGCTATAGTAAGGCAAAAATGTCAAAATATGTCATTTCCAAAAAAATGCTAAAAACCACTCTAAATCACATAAAATAGCATGTGTAAACACGCTGTGGCAACGAATGATGCAAAAATGGCCCAAAAACCCATAATATAGCATGTTGAAAAAATGATCGAAAAAGCAAGGCAATAGTAAGGCAAAAATGTCAAAATATGTCATTCTCAAAAAAATGCTAAAAACCACTCTAAACCACATAAAATAGCTTATGGAAACACGCCGTGGCAAAGATTGAGGCAAAAACGGCCAAGAAAACCAAAATATAGCATGTTGAAAAAATGACCGAAAAAGCAAGGCTATAGTAAGGCAAAAATGTCAAAATATGTCATTTCCAAAAAAATGCTAAAAACCACTCTAAACCACATAAAATAGCACGTGTAAACACACTGTGGCAAAGAATAATGCAAAATCGGCCAAAAAACCCAAAAAACAGCATGTTGAAAAAATGACCAAAAAAGCAAGGCTATAGTAAGGCAAAAATGTCAAAATATGTCATTTCCAAAAAAATGCTAAAAACCACTCTAAACCACATAAAATAGCACATAAACACACTGTGGCAAAGAATGATGCAAAACGGCCAAAAACCCATAATATAGCATGTTGAAAAATGACCGAAAAAGCAAGGCTATAGTAAGGCAAAATGTCAAAATATGTCATTTCCAAAAAATGCTAAAACCACTCTAAACCACATAAAATAGCACACAAACTCGCCGTGGCAAAGAATGATGCAAAAACGGCCAAAAACCCCAAAATATAGCATGTTGAATAAATTACCAAAAAAAGCAAGGCTATAGTAAGGCAAAAATGTCAAATTATGTCATTTCCAAAAAAATGCTATAAACCACTCTAAACCACATAAAATAGCTTATGGAAACACGCCGTGGCAAAGATTGAGGCAAAAACGGCCAAGAAAACCAAAATATAGCCTGTTGAAAAAATGACCGAAAAAGCAAGGCTATAGTAAGGCAAAAATGTCAAAATATGTAATTTCCAAAAAAATGCTAAAAACCACTCTAAACCACATAAAATAGCACGTGTAAACACACTGTGGCAAAGAATAATGCAAAATCGGCCAAAAAACCCAAAAAACAGCATGTTGAAAAAATGACCAAAAAAGCAAGGCTATAGTAAGGCAAAAATGTCAAATTATGTCATTTCCAAAAAAATGCTAAAAACCACTCTAAATCACATAAAATAGCATGTGTAAACACGCTGTGGCAACGAATGATGCAAAAATGGCCCAAAAACCCATAATATAGCATGTTGAAAAAATGACCAAAAAAGCAAGGCTATAGTAAGGCAAAAATGTCAAAATATGTCATCTCCAGAACAATGCTAAAAACCAGTCTAAACCACATAAAATAGCTTATGGAAACATGCCGTGGCAAAGATTGAGGCAAAAACGGCCAAGAAAACCAAAATATAGCATGTTGAAAAAATGACCGAAAAAGCAAGGCTATAGTAAGGCAAAAATGTCAAAATATGTCATTTCCAAAAAAATGCTAAAAACCACTCTAAACCACATAAAATAGCACACATAAACTCGCCATGGCAAAGAATGATGCAAAAACGGCCAAAAAACCCATAATATAGCATGTTGAAAAAATGACCGAAAAAGCAAGGCTATAGTAAGGCAAAAATGTCAAATTATGTCATTTCCAAAAAAATGCTAAAAACCACTCTAAACCACATAAAATAGCATGTGTAAACACGCCATGGCAAAGAATGATGCAAAAACGGCCAAAAAACCCATAATATAGCATGTTGAAGAAATGACCGAAAAAGCAAGGCTATAGTAAGGCAAAAATGTCAAAATATGTAATTTCCAAAAAAATGCTAAAAACCACTCTAAACCACATAAAATAGCACGTGTAAACACACTGTGGCAAAGAATAATGCAAAATCGGCCAAAAAACCCAAAAAACAGCATGTTGAAAAAATGACCAAAAAAGCAAGGCTATAGTAAGGCAAAAATGTCAAATTATGTCATTTCCAAAAAAATGCTAAAAACCACTCTAAATCACATAAAATAGCATGTGTAAACACGCTGTGGCAACGAATGATGCAAAAATGGCCCAAAAACCCATAATATAGCATGTTGAAAAAATGACCAAAAAAGCAAGGCTATAGTAAGGCAAAAATGTCAAAATATGTCATCTCCAGAACAATGCTAAAAACCAGTCTAAACCACATAAAATAGCTTATGGAAACATGCCGTGGCAAAGATTGAGGCAAAAACGGCCAAGAAAACCAAAATATAGCATGTTGAAAAAATGACCGAAAAAGCAAGGCTATAGTAAGGCAAAAATGTCAAAATATGTCATTTCCAAAAAAATGCTAAAAACCACTCTAAACCACATAAAATAGCACGTGTAAACACACTGTGGCAAAGAATGATGCAAAAACGGCCAAAAAACCCATAATATAGCATGTTGAAAAAATGACCGAAAAAGCAAGGCTATAGTAAGGCAAAAATGTCAAAATATGTCATTTCCAAAAAAATGCTAAAAACCACTCTAAACCACATAAAATAGCACACGTAAACCTGCCATGGCAAACAATGATGCAAAAACGGCCAAAAAACCCATAATATAGCATGTTGAAAAAATGACCGAAAAAGCAAGGCTATAGTAAGGCAAAAATGTCAAAATATGTCATTTCCAAAAAAATGCTAAAAACCACTCTAAACCACATAAAATAGGTTATGGAAACACGCTGTGGCAAAGAATGATGCAAAAACGGCCAAAAAACCCAAAATATAGCATGTTGAAAAAATGACCAAAAAAGCAAGGCTATAGTAAGGCAAAAATGTCAAAATATGTCATTTCCAAAAAAATGCTAAAAACCACTCTAAACCACATAAAATAGCTTATGGAAACATGCCGTGGCAAAGAATGATGCAAAAATGGCTAAAAACCCCCAAAATATAGCATGTTGAAAAAATAACCGAAAAAGCAAGGCTATAGTAAGGCAAAAATGTCAAAATATGTCATTTCCAAAAAAATGCTAAAAACCACTCTAAACCACATGAAATAGCTTATGGAAACATGCCTTAGCAAAGAATGATGCAAAAACGGCCAAAAAACCCAAAAACCAGCATCTTGAAAAAATGACCGAAAAAGCAAGGCTATAGTAAGGCAAAAATGTCAAAATATGTCATTTCCAAAAAAATGCTAAAAACCACTCTAAACCACATAAAATAGGTTATGGAAACACGCTGTGGCAAAGAATGATGCAAAAACGGCCAAAAAACCCAAAATATAGCATGTTGAAAAAATGACCAAAAAAGCAAGGCTATAGTAAGGCAAAAATGTCAAAATATGTCATTTCCAAAGAAATGCTAAAAACCATTCTAAACCACATAAAATAGCATGCATAAACACACTGTGGCAAAGAATAATGCAAAATCGGCCAAAAAACCCAAAAAACAGCATGTTGAAAAAATGACCAAAAAAGCAAGGCTATAGTAAGGCAAAAATGTCAAAATATGTCATTTCCAAAAAAATGCTAAAAACCAGTCTAAACCACATAAAATAGCTTATGGAAACATGCTGTGGCAAAGAATGATGCAAAAATGGCCAAAAAACCTATAATATAGCATGTTGAAAAAATGACCGAAAAAGCAAGGCTATAGTAAGGCAAAAATGTCAAAATATGTCATTTCCAAAAAAATGCTAAAAACCACTCTAAACCACATGAAATAGCTTATGGAAACATGCCTTAGCAAAGAATGATGCAAAAACGGCTAAAAAACCCATAATATAGCATGTTGAAAAAATGACCGAAAAAGCAAGGCTATAGTAAGGCAAAAATGTCAAAATATGTCATTTCCAAAAAAATGCTAAAAACCACTCTAAACCACATAAAATAGCTTATGGAAACATGCCGTGGCAAAGAATGATGCAAAAACGGCCAAAAAACCTATAATATAGCATGTTGAAAAAATGACCGAAAAAGCAAGGCTATAGTAAGGCAAAAATGTCAAAATATGTCATTTCCAAAAAAATGCTAAAAACCACTCTAAACCACATAAAATAGCACGTGTAAACACACTGTGGCAAAGAATAATGCAAAATCGGCCAAAAACCCATAATATAGCATGTTGAAAAATGACCAAAAAAGCAAGGCTATAGTAAGGCAAAATGTCAAAATATGTCATTTCCAAAAAATGCTAAAAACCACTCTAAACCACATAAAATAGCTTGGAAACATGCTGTGGCAAAGAATGATGCAAAAATGGCCAAAAACCCATAATATAGCATGTTGAAAAATGACCGAAAAAGCAAGGCTATAGTAAAGGCAAAATGTCAAAATATGTCATTTCCAAAAAATTGCTAAAAACCACTCTAAATCACATAAAATAGCATGTGTAAACACACTGTGGCAACGAATGATGCAAAATCGGCCAAAAAACCCAAAAAACAGCATGTTGAAAAAATGACCGAAAAAGCAAGGCTATAGTAAGGCAAAAATGTCAAAATATGTCATTTCCAAAAAAATGCTAAAAACCACTCTAAACCACATAAAATAGCATGTGTAAACACGCTGTGGCAACGAATGATGCAAAATGGCCAAAAACCCATAATATAGCATGTTGAAAAATGACCAAAAAGCAAGGCTATAGTAAGGCAAAAATGTCAAAATATGTCATTTCCAGAAAAATGCTAAAACCAGTCTAAACCACATAAAATAGCTTATGGAAACATGCCTGTGGCAAAAGATTGATGCAAAAAGCCAAGAAAACCAAAATATAGCATGTTGAAAAAATGACCGAAAAAGCAAGGCTATAGTAAGGCAAAAATGTCAAAATATGTCATTTCCAAAAAAATGCTAAAAACCACTCTAAACCACATAAAATAGCACGTGTAAACACACTGTGGCAAAGAATAATGCAAAATCGGCCAAAAAACCCCAAAAACAGCATGTTGAAAAAATGACCAAAAAAGCAAGGCTATAGTAAGGCAAAAATGTCAAATTATGTCATTTCCAAAAAAATGCTAAAAACCACTCTAAACCACATAAAATAGCACGTGTAAACACGCCGTGGCAAAGAATGATGCAAAAACGGCCAAAAAACCCATAATATAGCATGTTGAAAAAATGATCGAAAAAGCAAGGCTATAGTAAGGCAAAAATGTCAAAATATGTCATTTCCAGAAAAATGCTATAAACCACTCTAAACCACATAAAATAGCTTATGGAAACATGCTGTGGCAAAGATTGAGGCAAAAACGGCCAAGAAAACCAAAATATAGCATGTTGAAAAAATGACCGAAAAAGCAAGGCTATAGTAAGGCAAAAATGTCAAAATATGTCATTTCCAAAAAAATGCTAAAAACCACTCTAAACCACATAAAATAGCACACGTAAACACGCCATGGCAAAGAATGATGCAAAAACGGCCAAAAAACCCATAATATAGCATGTTGAAAAAATGACCGAAAAAACAAGGCTATAGTAAGGCAAAAATGTCAAAATATGTCATTTCCAAAAAATTGCTAAAAACCACTCTAAATCACATAAAATAGCATGTGTAAACACGCTGTGGCAACGAATGATGCAAAAATGGCCAAAAAACCCATAATATAGCATGTTGAAAAAATGACCGAAAAAGCAAGGCTATAGTAAGGCAAAAATGTCAAAATATGTCATTTCCAAAAAATTGCTAAAAACCACTCTAAACCACATGAAATAGCTTATGCAAACATGCTGTGGCAAACAATGATGCAAAAACGGCCAAAAAACCCATAATATAGCATGTTGAAAAAATGACCGAAAAGGCAAGGCTATAGTAAGGCAAAAATGTCAAAATATGTCGTTTCCAAAAAAATGCTAAAAACCACTCTAAACCACATAAAATTACATGTGTTAACACGCTGTGGCAACGAATGATGCAAAAATGGCCAAAAACCCCATAATATAGCATGTTGAAAAAATGTCCGAAAAAGCAAGGCTATACTAAGGCAAAAATGTCAAAATATGTCATTTCCAAAAAAATGCTATAAACCACTCTAAACCACATAAAATAGCTTATGGAAACATGCCGTGGCAAAGATTGAGGCAAAAACGGCCAAGAAAACCAAAATATAGCATGTTGAAAAAATGACAGAAAAAGCAAGGCTATAGTAAGGCAAAAATGTCAAAATATGTCATTTCCAAAAAAATTGCTAAAAACCACTCTAAACCACATAAAATAGCATGTGTAAACATGCTGTGGCAACGAATAATGCAAAAACGCCCAAAAACCCCAAAATATAGCATGTTGAAAAAATCACCGAAAAAGCAAGGCTATAGTAAGGCAAAAATGTCAAAATATGTAATTTCCAAAGAAATGCTAAAAACCACTGTAAACCACATAAAATAGCATGCATAAACACACTGTGGCAAAGAATGATGCAAAAACGGCCAAAACCCCCAAAAAACAGCATGTTGAAAAAATGACCAAAAAAGCAAGGCTATAGTAAGGCCAAAAATGTCAAAATATGTCATTTCCAAAAAAATGCTAAAAACCACTCTAAACCACATAAAATAGCTTATGGAAACACGACGTGTCAAAGAATGATGCAAAAACGGCCATAAAACCCAAAATATAGCATGTTGGAAAAATGACCGAAAAAGCAAGGCTATAGTAAGGCAAAAATGTCAAAATATGTCATTTCCAAAGAAATGCTAAAAACCTTTCTAAACCACATAAAATAGCATGCATAAACACACTGTGGCAAAGAATAATGCAAAAACGGCCAAAAAACCCAAAAAACAGCATGTTGAAAAAATGACCGAAAAAGCAAGGCTATAGTAAGGCAAAAATGTCAAAATATGTCATTTCCAAAAAAATGCTAAAAACCACTCTAAACCACATAAAATAGCATGCATAAACGCGCCGTTTCAAAGAATAATGCAAAAACGGCCAAAAAACCCAAAAAACAGCATGTTGAAAAAAATGACCGAAAAAGCAAGGCTATAGTAAGGCAAAAATGTCAAATTATGTCATTTCCAAAAAAATGCTAAAAACCACTCTAAACCACATAAAATAGCACGCGTAAACTCGCCATGGCAAGGAATGATGCAAAAACGGCCAAAAACCCATAATATAGCATGTTGAAAAAATGACAGAAAAAGCAAGGCTATAGTAAGGCAAAAATGTCAAAATATAACATTTCCAAAGAATTGCTAAAACCCACTCTAAACCACATAAAATAGATTGTGTAAACACGCTGTGACAACGAAGGATGCAAAAACGGCCAAAAACCCCAAAATATAGCATGTTGAAAAAATGACCGAAAAAGCAAGGCTATAGTATGGCAAAAATGTCAAAATTTGACATGTCCCCAAAACAGCTGAAAACACCTCAAAGCAGCATAAAATAGCATGCTGAGACACGCCATAGCATTTAAAAGTGCGAAAATGGTCAAAAACACCAGAATTTGGCATGTCAAAAAAATGACCGAAAAAGCAAGGCTATAGTATGGCAAAAATGGTAAAATTGTCAAAATTTGACATGTCCCAAAAGCAGCTGGAAACACCTCAAAACAGCATAAAATAACCTGCTGACACACGCCATAGCATTTAAAAGTGCAAATATAGTCAAAAACACCATAATTTGGCATGTCGATAAAATGACCATGACAGCAAGGCTATAGTATGGCAAAAATGTCAAAATTTGACATGTCCCAAAAACAATTGAAACCACCTCAAAACAGCATAAAATAGCGTGCTTGGACACACCATCGCATTTACATGTGCAAATATGGTCAAAAACACCATAATTTGGCATGTCGAACAGTTAACTACGATAGCAAGGCTATACTATGACGAAAATGTCAAAATTTGACATATCCCAAAAACAGCTGAAAACA
Source organism: Plectropomus leopardus (assembly GCF_026936395.1). Lineage (NCBI taxonomy): Eukaryota > Metazoa > Chordata > Actinopteri > Perciformes > Serranidae > Plectropomus > Plectropomus leopardus. Next base: position 16,384,055 of record NC_142178.1, read on the forward strand.
CCTCAAAACAGCATAAAATAGCGTGCTGAGACACGCCATAGCATTTAAAAGTGCAAATATGGTCAAAAACACCATAATTTGGCATGTCGAAAAAATGACCACGCCAGCAAGGCTATAGTATGTCAAAAATGTCAAGATTTGACATGTCCCAAAAACAGCCGAAAATACCTCAAAACAGCATAAAATAGCGTACCAAGACACGCCATAGCATAGAATGTTGCAAAACGGCTATAGTATGGCAAAAATGTCAAAAGATGACATGTTCCAAAAACAGCTGCTTTAATAGCATCCTGATCCATGCCATGTCACAGAATTTTATAGATAGTCAAAAACACCATAATATGGCATCTTGACAAAATGACCGAAAAAGCAGTACTAGTATGGCAGACATCAAAATATGACATTTCCATATATTATTGCTTGTAGAGACACTTCATAGTATAACACATTGAAAAAAAAGGCCCAAAACATCATTCCATAGCATGTTGAAAAAATGGCTGAAAACAACATTGTTCCCAAAGTATGACAGTCATAGTATAGCATGTCGTCCAATTATGACCAAAAAGTCATACTATGGTATGTTCTTTTAAAAAGCACAAAAAAGTCATCCTATGGTTTGTGGTCCAAAATTGTACCAAAAGTCAGACTATATAGTATGTGGTCTTAAATAGCATAATGTTAACCAAAATAACATTTGAAACAAAATCTTAATATGGCTTGTCATCCAAAAATGCACACATTTTAGTATGTCATTGAAACTGGCAGAAAAGTAGTCATATTATACTGTCTTTGAAAAGTTACATAAAAAGGTCAAAGTATAGTATGATGTCCTAAATGGCACTAAAAAGTCAAGTATAGTAGGTTGTCAAAAACAGCACATAAAGTCGTAGTATTGTGTCTAGCACAAAAGCATAAAAAAGTCAGTGTCGTGTGTCCTGCAAAGTAGTATAAAAAAGGTCAAATTAAAGAACATTGATCAAAATTGCATGAAAGAGTCATAGTATACCAGGTCGTCCAAAAACGTGTAGTCATATGACACAAATTGTACATTAATGTAATCCAAAAAAGTAAGCAAAGTCACAGGATGTGTTGTTCAAAATAGCATAAATAATCATAGTATAAAGTATTTTCCAAAACAGCATCATAGCCATAGTAGAATATACAGTATGTCATCCAAAATACCATAAAAGTCTCGTTAAAGTTATTAACACACACACACACACAAAAACACAAAATAGCCTAAAAAAAATCTCAGTATAGGATGTTGTCCAAAACAGTATAAACAAGTCATAGTATACTATGTCGTCTCAACCAGCTTAAAAAAAAAGTAGTATAATAATGACATAATGTCATAAATGTCACAGTATCGTATGTCAGAAAAGAACGTCACCAAAATGTTTTCGTATATAAAATCATTAAAAATCATAGTATATTATGTTATAAAAAATGTCATAAAAAATCATAGTACAGTACAGGAGTGTCCAAACTCTACTAAATGGGGGCAGATTATATGATAATATAATAATATATGATACCTTGGGGTCAACTGCTTCTTGCATCATATAGGTCATTTTTAAAAAAAAATTTACAAATAAGACAATTGCAACTGTTTCATCTTTCAGTGAAAATGTATTCAAGTTTCCACTCCTTCCAAAAGCAGCGTACCTCAATGCCATCTTTACATATCTTTGCTGTGGCCATGTCTGGTACATAGCAGGAAATGTGTGTTGACCGATCGGTTTGCTTGTTTACTTGTCTGTATGAAAACACAGTAGTTCCTACCAAATGCACGTCAAGGGAAAACATGCAAAGTGATCTTGCTTAATTATCCAATATTGAGTGGCACGCCACATACAGTATATCATGAAATTCAAGCCGAGGGCCCTTTAAAATTGGTCCCCAGGCTTGATTTTGGACAAAGCTTACTTAAACCTTTTCCTGTGTTTACTTTTTTTATTCCACACGTTTACTCACAAACACACCCTGCTCTCAAACATAGTGTTCTGTACAGCTTCACTCATCTCATGTTGCACATCAGAAACATAATGATTAGACCTAGAAAGTGCAAAGCGTTAGCGTTTCAAAACTGTTCAAAACTTCATCACAAAATAAGCCTTTATGATATCATGAAGCTCATAAGTTTATCCAATACAAAGTCCCAACTGGTTTGAATTCAAAATCAGCGTGCTGTCATGAATCCTTTCACACAGAGAAATGAAAATAAACTCATCTCTGCTCAGTTGTGTGTCGGTGTCTGTAATGAAATTAAACAAAATCGGTAAAATCGTCCACTGTGGAAACAAGTCTCTTTCTCTGCCCGGTGGTCTCTGGGTTTGGTGGAGTACTCTGCTGAAAAGATTTGCTCTGCTGAGCGTGGCCCTGGGTTAGAGATATCCCGGGAGTGGAACGGGACTGCATTTCCTCTTGGGCCTGAGACAGAGCACAGATATGGCAATGAAATAAAAGTACCATGAGGAAAAGCAATGACCTTGATGAAAGAGCACCTCCTCTTTGTTTGTGTGTTGTCTTACCCTTGTCCTGATCCTCTTTATGTGTCTCAATCTGGCAAGCCACTTAGAGGCGTAGGCATCAGAAGGGTTGGCTCTGTACTGATGCACCAGCGAGGCCATCTGCAGAGAGACGAAGACGAGTGAACGTGCGTGTAGGTGTGACTACGTGTGAGAGGGGGAGATAAGGGGAAAGACTTACATTTGCATGCAGAGCCATCTGTCTAACTAACAGTGGAAGGTTTCGATCTGAAACGATTTTGGCCACTGTTGTATCGACTAATCCCTCCAAGTCTGAAAGAGAGAGTGAGAGAAGGAATTAAAGAAAATCGATATCACGAAGTGGTAAAGAACGAGAGCTGGAAAAAAATGCAATGATTGTCTTACCTTTGCGGCACTGAAGCGTGACCAGGTTACATTCATAATCCAGTGGTTTAATAATGACTTCTACAAAGTTAAACTGACCCTAATGGGAGGAGAAAAAAATAAATAAACTGATTGGAGTGCAAGCACAAAATATATGCTGCAGATTTTCAGACATGCGTGCCTACGTCCTTGTACCTTAATGGTGCCCAGTTTGTATTCCTCTCCAGAGTCATTGTACACCACCATGACGAAATCGTTGCCAATGTGACGCTTCTTGTTGCAACAGCCCTTGTCGCTCTCCTTGTTTGGCATCAGTGTGGCTATGTGGAAAATAGCTGCAAAGACAAGATTTCATTAATAACTAGAAAGGCGCTCAAAGAGTGCAGATCTCCACCAGGGTCAACAGTCCAGTCCGGGAGTTTTCAAAGCGTGGGAGAACGTAAGACGGGCTGCCCCCCACCCCAACTTTTATTGTTGTTGCTGTACTATATGTTCCACCCATTATAAATGTTGTTTACCTCTTTATTTGTTTATTTTTTAGATATTTTCAACATCTATATCCTTTTTTAAACATCTATAAATGTCTTTTGATAAAACATTTTCAACATCTTTATCTCTATTTTTCAACATCTTTTTAAAGCATCATTTTCAAAGATATTAAGGACTTTCAAATCTTTATTACACTCACACCAACTTTAGCAAACATTAGTCTTCCATAGTCGTACAACTAAATTGAAAACATACTTAACAATAGGCCTATTAAAATAACCTGGATTCAACTAATTTATGCATTGTACTTGTGCAAAATTCTCTGTCAAATAATTTTTCAACACAACAGTCAGTCGAACACTTTTTCTACAGTGCACCTTGCACACAGCGCTGCGTCACTGTCAACATTGTGCGTAAATACCATCGCTGCACACCATGCAAAACGCTGCTTTTCATATCACTGTCTCAGTATTGCGTCTACACTTTTATTTTTTACGACATGCAAACCTTCAAGTGCATCCACATATTTCCAAAATGATTTGAATTATGTGAAAATATTGTTGTGCCTAGCTGAAACCTCATCATCTCAGCTTGGTATTTATTAAAAATTATTATATTGTGTATCCACCCCCTGACTTGGATTCACTCCAAAATTGAATGCATCCTTCCATGGCCCATGCTACATCCTTCCAAGGATTTCATGAAAATCGGACCTAATATTTTTCTGTAATTCTGAAAAACAACCAACATGGAAAATACTGAATAAAACCCCCCTTGGCTAAGGTAACAAGCAGACTAGCTGTGGAAAACTATGACTAAATTACCATAAATGTGACGTCTGTCCCTGTCACACACACACACACACATGCTCACCCTGCATGATGTCGTCATGCCAGCAGTAAGTGAACTCTCCATCATCTCCATACTGGTCGAGCCCTCCGAGGAAAATCTGGTCGGGGTCACAGTCTTTCAGATGGATTAATTTGCCCAGGCCTGTTAAGAAGGCAGCGTAGCGGTTCGAACCGTATTCGTTTGACAGGATGGCGACCTCATTGTTAACCTGAAGAGAGTGGAGGAGGATGATGGTGTGGAGTCAGAGAATACAAGATTTATCTGCCAGTAATATTCAACTAAAACAGTAAATGAATCTTCTCGTCTTCTCACCTGACCAGCTCCCACAAACACCACTCCGATCTTATGGGTGTCATAAGGGGGCATCTGGTCCAGGACCTTCAGAGCGCGGTCAATCACCTACCACAGAGAATAAACATTGCAAAAAACGATGTGTAAAAACACACTTAGAGCAGATTCCACGTCTGTCAAAAAGATTATCTAACCTGAGTTTTGGGCAGCAGCAGCGGCTTGTTGGCTTCATTCCCGAAGAAAGGAGAGTGGTACAGCTGGAGGAAAACAAAGCTAGAGGAGACAAAGATGAGTTGACTGAGAGAAGAGTAAGTGCTTGGCAAAAACACAAGAATGTAAAAAAAGGCATATAACAGATATGTGTTTCATAGGCATTGTATTCATAAATATCTCCATGGTATTATCATAAAGAAATGTATTCATTTACGAGCAATTCTACAGCTACGTATAGACTAGGCTTGGGTAGTATCTATTTTTAATTCCTGGATATCTTCCTGGAATTTCACTGGGGTCTGTAGTATATGATGAGATCAGTGTGTGGCACAAATGTATCTGTATCGCTCAACCTTTCCTGTTTCTGTTTCATAATAAAAGCCCTCTGACAATATTTCTGTCATCAAAATCCCTTCAGTTGTTGAAACAAGGCTTTTGCTGTGAATCATTTGAAGGGCCAGCGCACAGCTTCACAAGTGAGTGGAGGATGTGCTTTGAATTGTGTAAATGTGGTAGTTACAACAGTAGGCAGCTCTACAAAAACACTGCAACAACAAACACTGCCAAAGCTCACGCATGCAGTGTGGCCTGGGCATAACCTCGAGTGCACATGATGTGCACTTGATGTGCACTGCATGCAAAACATCCTCAATGCCGCCCTCTGTGGTATGAAGTTAATAAAAAGATGAGGGTCGGTATTTTTGACTGAATTTTGAATTAACTCTGTCAGGATTTCTAAATACCTCGGTATATCTTAATACCGTGATACCACCCGTACCTAGTATGGACTGTTTTTTATTCCTGGTTTTAGGAAGCAGTTTATAATCTCTTTTCATTTTCTAGTGTTGTAAAAGATTCAAAACTTACAATTCTGATTTTTCATCATCTCAGATAACCTCTCATTTTAAAATGGGGTTGTAAAACATGATTATGACTTTATTTTTCACTGGCAGGCTGCCATCTCAGATCAGAGCAAAGATTAGCTCTCTCACTTGGGTTGATAAATTGTGTCACTTATTTGGTAGAAAGAGGCAACAGAGGCTGCAGTAGATTTTTGTGTAAGTGTAAGAGTACCTGGGGCTCAGTCCAGAAATCTTCTCTGAGTTGCTGGGTCCGGGTCGACTGTGGTACGAGTCTCTCTCTGTCCTCCTCTCCCTCCTGGAGGAGGGGGCTGATACTGAGATGGTGTGACCCCGGGGTCGGTGGCCTCCACTGGGGGAGATGGGTCCTGATTGCGCTGCTGCTGCTGCTGGAAACTCCAACCTCATCCTTGCTCCTCCACTTTGAGATGACACTACACCTGGGCCTTCAGTCCCTTGACTCTGAGCTACCAGTCCATTAACATCTCCTCCTGTGTTTCCCTCCGCCTTTTCTTTCTCAGGATGAGGCTGCTGTGGCTGAGGCTGTGGCTGTGGCTTGCCATCTGAAGCAGGCGCCCGGGGCCAAGAAGTGTCTCCTGGTGCAGTCTCAGACTCCATAGTGGCCTTGGAGAAGGCTTCGGGTAACGTTTGGAGCTCTGGAGAAGAGCTGGACTTGTTAAGTCCGTGACCCTGGGACTGAGTGTGGGTCTGGAAGGGAAGTTCTGGTCCCTGGCTGCCTGGGGTGGACGGTCCCGGAGTGGGCTGATCAATGGGAATGGCTCCCTCACTGACTTCCTCCAGCGTTGACTTTTCCTCATCTTGACTAGAGGTTGAGGAGGACTGGAGGACAAAGATTAGAGGAGCTGATTTTTAAAACAGCAGAGGGAAGACCTCAAAAGGATCTCACCTGTGGGTGTAGCATGATTTAGTAGATAAGCTTATTGCTAAAACAAGTAAAAAAATGTTTTAAAAAAGTGCACAAACTACCTACCCTGCTGAGTGTTCCAGGCGGCGGAGTCTTTGTGAACTTGTCTGCAGACATGAAGATGGGATCAGAGGTCATTGGCTCAAACTCTTCGCTCTCTAGCCAATCAGATGGCATGTGTGCTGTGGTGACCCCTGACCCCTCCTCAAGCACCACCACGGAGTCTACAGCAGGACACAGCAACAACCATGTGGGTCATAGGTGGATACACACTCACAACTGTTGTAACCCCCCTCACAAACAAAGATGTATGTACACACACACACAGTGTTGTCCACCATTAGTCACGCAATCAGAGACACAAAGCCATACGCAGGTGTAAGACTCCCACAACAAACATCGATTTCATCACAGCTGTCAGTTGTAATCTTGACACCTCACACACATTCTCGCTAAATATCTAAATTCTTATTGAGTACATGAGTTAAATTAATCGTGGTAGTATGAAACAGAATCAGATGTATTCACATTGATCAAACACACTCAAAGGCAGTCAGGCAAACACACACATATCCACATAAACAGACATTCAGATCATGACCTACCCAGTAAATCCAACCTACAAACACTGACATCAGAAACAAAGACGGATCAATGCAGCAGAAAGCATCTATCCATCATTGGTTCATCTACTTGATTTTTCCATGCAGCTGTTTGGACAGTTTATTGGTTATCTCAGCCCAAAGCGCACTGCAGCTACTGCAACAGCAGCCCAGACCAGGCCCTACAGAAAACACTCTCCCTACACTGAAAGGAGAAGAAGAAGCCAACGTAAATCAGGTCACTTTGATAGTTGAGTGTTAGCCCTAAAAACTGCAGCTCTTAAACTGTCTTCATCACCCTACTGGTCTACCAGTGAGGTAAAAAGAGCGAATCAGTCGGATGAGGTCTGGGCTTTCCTGTTGACAACATCAGAGGGTCAAACGTTTAAAAAGTTAACCTGGGAGTATATTTCAGTGACAGGAAATTAGAGAAAATGACAAGGAGGGAAAGTAAATCACGGAAGGAGTCCAAAAATAAATCATCATCCATCTTTAAGTGTCATTGGACTAACTGATCCAAGTGCAGGCAGGTTTTCAGCATCGCTTGTCAAAGCCCCTCCCTCCCCGTGTTAATAGAAGACTGATGATGGATAAAGTGGAAATGCTGAATTCCCTCACTTGCACAATTTCTGAGTATAAAACTGGAGGTCTTTCAAGTTATCTGTGACAGGTGTGCAGGAGAGAGCTGCAAGGTGGACAAAAAAAATCCTACACATCATATCACTCTTACAATTACAATTACAGATCAACATTTTGGGGAATACACATTTTTTACTTTCTTGCTGAGACAGATGAGATCAATACCACTCTTAAGTCTGTCCATTAAATATGAAGCTGGAGACATTTAGCTTAGCACAGGGAAGCACAGCACCCCAGCTAAGAAAAAGTCCGGCACTTGACCCACCATAAAACGCAACACGTTGTTTTTACACTTTAGTTTTTTATGGATTAAAAAAACATAGTTATAATGTGATAATTCGTGAGTTTAAGAGGTGCTGGTTTGATTTAACCTTTGGACAAAGGAAGACTGGCTGTTCCCCACTGTTTCTAATCTTTATGCTAAACTAAGCTAACTTGCTAGCTCCACCTTCATATTGAACGGACAGATGTAAGAGGAATATCTATTTTCTTATGTAACTGTTGTCAAAAAAGCAACTGAGTGTATTGCTCAAAATGTCAAGCTATTCCTTTAAAACATTTTATTCTGAAAAACAATACTGCTGTTTTTTGGATCACAGCAAGTAAGAGATAATGTATGGCTTTCTCTTCCAACGTCTTTCCAGTAGAGGGGATACAAAGAAAGACGTGATGATCAAATGTTAATTCCAGCTATTGCTGGTAGACTGCTGTATTGTGCAAGTGAGAAGAAATACACTACACCAGGAGTTTTCTGGAGAGGGGAGGTGTGGGGGCACACATGTTGTGGACGGTACCTGCCCAGGAAATGCTCCTGTGCAACCTGCCAGGGGCTGGAGGGCCTGGGGGGACAGAGCCCAAACCCAGAGACCAGAGAGAGCCGCCTACTGCAGGTGGAAGGCCAGAGGACAGGTTGGTGGCAAATGATGCCACATAAGACACCGCAGCCAATCGCAAACCAGCATAGTGGGTGAGGATGAAAAAAACATGAAAACAAATCAGAACAAGATGGAAAAAATCTCAAAAGGCAGTGAGAAAAGAAGAAATGAAAGAAAGAGTGATGAAAAAAGATGAGTTGATGAAGGAAATAAAGAGAAAAGGCGGAGATGAATAACTGGAGGCGGGCGAGCCCCAGATAAAGAATGTGACCATAGGCACAGGACACCGTGAACCACTGGAAAGGAGGCTTCTGCAAGAAGACATGTGACTGGTAAACAAAAAGCAGTGATCTTTGACGATCAATGACCTGAGGAAATCTAAGCAGGTCGATGGATCACTGTCTGCATCAAATACAGTACCCACAGGAAATTTGGCACTTAGCTGCATAACATTGCCTTTTTTAGTCCATACTGATTTTCTGTTCTTTTTTATTTTAGGATTATTTTGGGGGCTTTTCAGTGCCTTTTTTTTTCAATAGGACAGTTGAAGTGTTAAAGGGGGGGGGGGGTGACATGCAGCAAAGGGCCAAGGCCGAAATCAAACCCGAGGCCACTGTCGCAAAGACACAGCATACATGTGGCGCCCGCTCTATCCACTGAGGCGCCAGGCGCCGCCTGATTTTCTGCTCTGAAGCTTAATAATCTGGCTGTACTGTTGTGTTTATTTTACTGACAGCACAATGACATTTTTTGAGATCATAAGATTTTGGGACTATTAACCTGAACGGATCAACACAACAACCAACACACACCAACAAGATGAAAACGTAACACTAAGTGATGTTTCTTGCTTTCTCTCCTCAGACGGTCTAATACTCACCAGTGTTGGAGCGCTGGATCAGGTTTGCTTTCCCTCCAACGCTGCTGTGTGTTTGGGTGAGCGGCTCTGAGATGGGAGCTGGTGCGGGAGCAGCTGTGCTGGCGGGAGCGCTGGCTGTCTGCGTAGGAGGCTCCTTCACTCCTTCCATGGCCATCAGGACAGTGGAGAGCTCCTGCAGCGGCATGTTGCCGAGCTCCGAGGAGAAGGGACTGGGTGGGTTCTCCAGACACATCAGCCAGCTCGTGTTACCTGTGACAGAGAGATCATACACATCATAGACATAGACATATGCATCAAACCACTGATCTGCTGAAAAAAAAAAGGATTTTATTATACTGCACTACAAACAGAACTTGTTTGTACTACAAACAGAACTTGTTTGTAGTGCAGTATAATGTGCTGAAAGTGCTGAAAATTGACTGAGGCATGTCAGAGATCTTCAGATAATTCTTCCACTCACATTTTCATCAAAACAGTATGAAAATCACCTTGCAAAAACATGAGATGTACCCGAGATAGACAATATACCACAGTGAACATTTAAGTTGCCTTTTTAAGATTTTTGTCGAAAACCTTTGTCTTTATCTTCATGTGGTACTTCGGCTGCATGCAGGGATTAATCATAGGATGCTCTTGAATTAAAAAAATAAATAAATAAAAAAAATTTAAAAAAAATAATAACCTTGTGCAGGTTTGGAGTTCCAGCAAGTTATTTTTTACACTATCCAGCAACAAAGCCAAGGACAGCCTGAAAGGTTTGAAAATCAATATAAAAGCTTATGCTGCGCTTTAGAAAACTGTCTTGTAATTTGCTGTCAATCTGTAGTTGAAGATATACTTTTCAGTATTTTTCTACAAAACAATACAAAGACTTGTACAAAAGTAATCTCTCTCAAGCATCACTTATGACCCACTAAAATTGTGTGATGGTGTATTTATCTGCAGAGACTCTACCCTTTGCTTTTATTTGTCAGATTTTCTTCGTATTTTGCTGTGTTCAGTACATTTATGGACTGTAGCCTTTGGGCAGTGATGTGTGGACCTCAGCCAACAACTGCCTGTGTTAATTCTATTTAGGGCAATAATAATAAATCAAATAAAACCACACAGCTAAACCTATGCTTGTCAGATGTTCATTTATTTGCTGTTGTTAAGTGCAGTTTGCATACCAGACGGTCTTCGTATGAAGATCTCTGCCCAGCCCTGTGTGAGCATGGGGACAAACTCAACCAGGCTGGGGTTGTCTTTGAGAGTCGAGGGAGCAGACGGTGTCGCAGAAGCGGAGGAGGGAGGACCCAGACCATCCAGGGTGGAGGTAGAGGGGGGAGAAAGCGGAGCAGCTAACTCGCCCTCAGAGGGGGACACCAGAGGACTGAGACTCTGAGCAGGACCGGCACGTAGAGCGTGACCCCCTTGAATGAGAGATGAAGGTCATCATCATCACTATTTGTCAGCTCTTCTCCACACAATGCTTACCTTGTATGCAGTTTGAAACAGCAAGCTCACCTTATACGCTATTTATATTATTATTTTTATTTTATCAAAAAGAGGGCTTCATATAAACATCCAACACAGCATAAAGACACACAATGTACTGTTCACACTAAGGTAGACTGACAAAGCCAAAAAGACCGACAGCATTAAAATGCACACAGGCAGCAAGATCTCATGATTCCTAATGTCAGCAAACCAAGTAAATATAGGCATTAATACTTGGAAAATCACAGCTAAGAATTTTGTATCCCTCTTTCCTTTGAATGTTCTCTGACCCCATGTGAAATAATGATAAATAATGCTTCTGATCTTCAGGTACATGATGTGTATCAGTAGTAGACAGAAGAAGTGGTGGTTGCAGTCTGAAAGTGATAAGAGGCAAGCACAGATAAAAGCATGGCTGAAAATCTGTGGAGGATAAAAGCTACCCGATTATTTCTCATTTCAAGACAGCAGTATTGCAACATATTTTCCCAGCTCTTCAAATTTCAAAAATGGATTTTGTGAAAAAGCACTATGTGTAGGCTGGTAGATTTTGACTGCAATTATTATGCATGGATGTTTGTGTAGTTTCAGGTATTTTAAAACAGTCCCATAAAAATTAGAAAATTCTCTTCAACAAGTTTTTGTCTAAAATTATGAGAGAGAAGGTGGTGTATCATGGGATGCTTTAAGTCCTGAGGCCAAGTGTTAGCTGCCAAGCAGCTGAATATTTATTACCTGACATGGAGCGGACCCGTATGCGTGTGGCTCTGTTGTGCTGCTGGCTTGACTGTGACTCCAGTTTAGCTGGAGCTTCTTTGGTGATCCGGGTGTGGAGAGACGGATCTGACCTGCAGGGCCAGGTAAGAGAAATGAATATCAAGTAGCTAACAAGACTATGAGCCTACAGCAGTGCTTGCAGCGCTGTACATGGTGGTACATGGAAACAGTTACAATTAGGGTTGCCACACATTTTCATGGAAAAAATTTACATGATTCCATGTTTTGTCTGACTTTTTTCCACAACTTTACAAGGACCCATAACAAAAAATGAAAAACAAAAAAATCTGGCCCCACTTGCCCAGTGTTTTTCAGACATTTAAGCTAGTGGGAACACATGAGGGGAGAGATGGAAAGTGGGGAGAAAATGAAACAGATGTGATTGAAAACAACACGTCGCACATCTAAGCATTTTAGAGCTACATTATGTCGACAGCTACAGAAAATAATTTTGCTAATAATTACTGGGAAGGTTATCCATGGAAGTTTACTGAAACAGCTTAACTACATACAACAAAATTCAATAACTTTTTCAAAACGTTCAATGGTTTTGATAAATCTGGCCTGGAAAGTGTAATTGTGAAATTACAAGACTTTTCAAGGTTTTCCATGATCGTTGTAACCCTGTACAATGCAGATGTAATGTTTACCAAGTTCATCATGCATGTGAGCATGCTAATGTATTTTAATTAGAATTAACACAAAGTACAGCTGATGAAGCTGGGAATACACGTTTTTGCAGGCATTAGATTATAAACCAAAGTGCTGGACAAATTGAAATGTTGACCTGATGATGGCAATGGATGACAAATCAAGAAATGAGCAAAGTCATTAGAATTTATCCTCTGGGAAACATGAATGTCAGACATTTCACCACAGACTGCCCTTATCATCCCTTGAGCCACAAGTTGTGTTTCTAAAAAACCAACAACAAAAAAACCCAACTTTTTTTGTAATTTTCTGCATGTGTGAGCGTGCTTCACCTCGTCATTTCCCCTCCTCCTCCGAGTCGCTCAGCCATGTCCAGGCCTAGCAGCGCTTGCGTTCTGACCCCTCCGCTGGTTGTTATGGTCACCAGCTTGTTGCCCACCAGCCAGGTCATACTGCGACCCCCTGCCAAAAGGAACTCTGCAATGGGAGACCTAAAAGGACAAAATGTATGACTGCTAAAGCCTTTCACAATACTTTTTTGACATATGAACACCATTGTGAAGTGCCCAACACAATACAAACATACTGATAAAAAACAAGTCCTTCAAACCTTTTGGGCAGCGCTGAGAAGTTAGAAAAAACATATCGTGCCATCATGTCCAGACAGGTCTCTGTGAGCTCCAGGTGGACAGTCTTCAACCCTTCATCTGCCTGAGTCACCGCATTCTCATCGGCGGAGCCCAGACTGCAGGTGGTGGTGGAAGTGTGCATCCTACAGAAGGAAACGGAGAAAAGGTTAAACAACAGTAAGAAGGGCAGAGGATGAAGAGGGAGGCACGCACGGCTGCAGATATATTTTACCATGTAATCAGTGCACACAGAGACATGCAAGGTCTGATATACAGACACAGAGGGAAATGTCACAAAATCACACAAACACACCAACGTTTTTGTCTATATCACATGCAAATTTACATTTTCTCAAGCACACAAACACAGACACACACTGGGACATGGTATAAGCGACCTTATAACCTGTGATAACACACAGGTTATTCCCTAAATTTAAATAAGCTCCATATAGGAGGCAGAAGAGATCTTGATGTAACATGTTTTGTAGCTAAGAAAGCCACAGGAGCGCAAGAAACCAATGGGTAGAAGCTGAGTGTGAGTTAACATTTTTAACTGCACACTTATGTCTGAGGTGAAGCCAAATGTCTTTATTAGTATTTATTGTAGAGCGAGAAGCACCTCTTTGTATCCACAACAACCATTACCGTGTGCTCTACAAGCAAATGAGGTTAAAAGCACCTTTACAGATGTTAAAATCAGTCTCAATCAGGGCTCGAGAGATACTTCAGTCACAGTGAAGGCCTCGCTGGCTCGCTGCTAAGGAGCAAACACATTCAAATGAGCAATCTAAAACAACACTCTGGAGATGACTGAGCTCAATGTAATGTCTCTGTGCATCACTGTGGGGAGCATACAAGGCAGGGAGACTGTGTTTTCATGCCACACAGAATCAAATATTGACACAAATTAGGCAGCAAACAACTGTGTTAGAATATAGAAAAAGAACGATGCAAGAGAATCATCTGTCCTTGGTGGATCTAATGACGTGTTTTGGCTTTATTTGTTTCTGCCCTAAAACTATCTCCAGTTTACATAAGACACATTAATGACAATGTTTGAAAGTAGTTGTATGTGCTTACTGTAAGTAAATGAGTAAATATGAGGGATAAAAGGATAGCTTTTTATAATACAGCTTAATTCTATCAAACAGAAAGAAATTGCTCACTTAGACCAAGTCCCAGCGTATGAATAAACAACTATTCCACACATTTGTACTTACCATTCTTCTACTGACAATGATTCATTTTTCACTTCAATGTCTCATGGTCACGCACTCCGAACAACATGACCATGAAATGCTCACGACTGAATCAACGTGCTGTGCTTTGCTTTTTTATTGTTGGTACAGTGCAGCTGTCGGTATGGATGTGAATTAGAGCCTAGCTGAACACATTTTAGCTAAACAAGATAAATAAATTGTGTTTAAGGTCATTTCTCAGTATCACGTAAGGTAATACTTATTAAAAACCTTACAGGGACACTTTATCCCAGTATTAAAAATACAGATTTTTTTCCTCTTAAATCTAGTGCTTTTTATCAATCCAGATTGTTTTGATGTGAGTTGTCGAGTGCTGAGGATGGAAGTCGTAGAGATGTTGGCCTTCTCTCTAATGTAATAGAACTAGATGGCATTCGGCCTATGGTGCTCAAAGTGCCAAAAAAATACAACTGAAAAACGCAGCAATGTCTCTTTCCAGAAATCATTACCCGGTTACTCAAAATAATCCACAGAACTTTTTGTGAGCTCCTGATGCTCAACCTCCAAATACTCCCCAACCAGCGCAGCATGTGGAGGTGGGTGTCTCAAACACGGCTTTATTTACAAAAAGTAAAGTTTTCTGAAACAACGCACTTTACTGTTTAGAGGAGGAGGAGACTAGGAATACAAGCCTAATTAGCTTGAAGTTCTTCCATTTACCACTGACGTCACCGCTTCACAGTGGTACAGCAGGTTTTGAAGTTAACGCTGAAAAATTGAAAAAGTTCTCTTTTAACAGTTAAACCTTAATCAGTTATTAGCATAGCCTATTTTAGACTGGTTATGTGCAGCAGTCTATTGGTTTCATTTGCTACTCTCTTTGGGTTAATATGCAGAAACATAGTGCCCACTGCCGACTCTTTGGTCCCCATTGTTAAGTTAGCCTTGGCCACTCTGCAGTGTGCACCAACCAGGTCTGGTGGGAGCTAGCTGACTGTGCCGGTCATTCAACGCTTACTGCTTGTAATGTCTTCCCAACCGAACAGAATTGCTTTGGAAACATTATGCCCATCCTGCTGTCTGTTAGCTGTTAGCTGTGTAAGAGCAGCTAGTGGCGCTAAATAAGTTAACAATGCTAAAGGGGTTTTGTGGCTCAAAATGAAGCCAATTAATTACTGGGGGACCTTGGGGAAGAACAGAAGGTGGGCGACATGTTTCAGCAGCAAAACCGTCCCACTATCAGGACAGCAGAGATGGTAGCTGAGAGTCAGTAGCTGAAAGTCAGCTAGCAAAGCGAATGGGTGACGTCGCTAGGTGACTTTCACCCGGCGCAGCTAGTGCGCAGTGCAGAGTGACCAAGGGGAATGTTAACCACCCAGTGAAGACAAGATGATGGGAAATGGGTGTTATGTCTCTGCATGTTATCATGGCTGGTCAACTGTCTGTCAGCAAAGCCAATGAAAAAAAAAAAGTCAGGGCATTTACATCACAAAACAATCAAATTTCACCATCTATAAATGGATAGCACTTGGTAGCACTTTGAAATGCGGTGCTAAAGCTCACACTGAATTAATGGAGCGCCAGACTTAAAGGAAAGGCTTCTTGTATTTCACTTCAGTTTCCTTGTTTTTGTTTTAAACATTAACTGATGGGTTACCAGTTAATGAATGTCAGGCCATAAAGCAGAATTAAACTGACATCCACATCTGGAACTTTTTTCTTTTTGCCAAAGTACACTCGCCAACTTCATCACCGAGCAGAAGGAAGACTGATAAGTAGCATTTCAAGTAAGAGGAAAAATATGTATTTTTGATTTTGGAGTGAACGCTTCGTAAAAGTCTAAAAAAAATGGTCATGTTGTCTGAAATGAAACAAGTGTCCCCCAGAAGAAAGGCTTTAATCTCACTTGTCACTCAGGTGATACCATTCAAGAGACACAAACTTTGTGAGAGAAGAGTAGGTTTGCAGCCATTTAGCAGTTGAAGCAGGTTAAACAGATCCACACTGCAGTTGTTAAGTGAGATAAATTTCAATGATGCACCCTGAGATTAAATACACAGTACTTTCAAACATTAACATACTGGGCTTTTGCTGCCATCTGTTGGGCAGGAGGAGTAAGACATTGTCAATATAGTGGTGCTGCAGCCTCGACTGACAACTGCAATGTCAGATCAAACAGTTACTTGAGCAATTCAGCCAAGCAGAGGTAAAGCATAAAGGTGTGAGGATAAGTCAGGCAGATACTGTTTGAGTGTATGTGTGTGTGGTGATACGAATGACTTGTAATCGAATATTTGTAAAGTTCACATCAGCCCAGCTAGTCCTAAAATCCCACACTATGAGATTGCCATGGTCATAGCAGCACAGTGTATGTTTGTCAGTGGAGCAAAACAAAAACAAATGTATCTCAAGCAAGCTAACAAAGCAGTTGTGTTGCTGTTGTCCCTGTCACTGGCTGAGGAAGCAGATGCGCCCTGCCACCAGTAAAAGGGAGGCAGAGAAGTTTGTTGCAGTTGTTTACTTTGGATACACATGCTTTGCACCAGTCCCTCCTGCCATTCATTTGATGTTAGGCAAATCAAAACCAGTCAGCAAAACACCCAGCAAAACAAAAAAAAAACAAAAAAGTCAAAGACAAATGAATATTGAATAAAAATAAAGGCAAAATCTGTGTTAGAGCAAAAACAAAAAAACATCAAGTGTTTGCCGATGCATTCTGCAAACACCGCATGCAAAAGCAAATAATGAAAACAAAACCGAAAACTGCATGTGTATGATTGCAGCCCAAAACAAACCAAAAAGGTCAACACACAAACCTTCCTCCAGCATGCACCATCCGCTCCAGGTGTCCCTGACAACAAACCACCCAACGCCCGCCCAACGGACCCGCATGACAATGACCCTACACCCCTATCAACCATCCCCTGGAGGAAGTAACAAGTGTTTTGGTTGTTGTTGGTTTTTTTTGTTTGGTTACCCAGAAGGCTCTTCTCTAACCTGCGGACCGCGTGTTCGGAGACACTGATGCTGCGGGAGCGGAAAGCATCCATGGCTGACAGGTCCCTCAGCTCTTTAACTGGAGAGCTGCTGCTATTGGCTACAGCTGCTGCCGCCTTCGCCACTTTTGCTGCCCGCAGACTGGGCGGTGATGAGTACCCATGGCGAACGGCGAGGGGAACGGGCCCGGGTTGGCGATATGGTGGCAGTGGACAGTAAGCGGGGTGGGTCATCGTGAGGGTGGCGGTGGTTTGGTAGTGTAGGGGAGGAGCGTGGTGCATGGATGTATACCAGGAGACAGCAGGAATCGTCACCCGAGCACCAGAGCAAAGGGCACACGCCACGCAGAGAGAGGAGGGGGGGGGACAGAGGGCAGGGCAACAAAGGTCAAGGGCAGAGGTCACAGGAGAAGGGAGGGGCCAGGAGCAATGTAGGAAGGATCCAGGATGACACGACCACCCCCCAAAACCACAACCACAATGCAGCACCAAATTGCAGGAGGCAGGGAAGGGGGGGTCGAATGAAGAATTGAAAGAAAAACAAAACAAGGTGAAAATTAACAGCAGTGAACACTATGAATCAGATTACAAGAGAGCGGACTAAGAAAAAGAGGATCAAAAAAAGGATAAACATCAACTAAAAGAAAAAACAGAAAAGCTACTGCAGAGGGTAAAACAGCTTCTGCTTCTCAGAAAAGAAAACACACACAGAAAGTATTCAGGAAAGCAACAAAATAAACAGTATTTCACACAGCAGGTACATAGTGAAGCCAAGGACTAGTACAGGAGAAGTAAAGTAGTAGGGATGGACTCAGCACAGGCCTAACATAATGGAATTTAAACAGGAGAAAAACATCACATCCAACTGAAAATGAAATGCTGGGTTAAACCTGAGGGTTGGAGCACAGCACGTCTCGACTAAATACTCGACTTTTATGACTGTAGTTATTTGCATCTTAATATATTAAAAGTTAAAAATTCAACCTCAAATTTTTCTATAACCTGATCCTATAAAGGATTTGTGTATTAATGAAAAGAGGAAAGATATTAAAGGTCCAGTGTGTAGGATTTAGGGAAATATATTGTCAGAAATATAATATAATATTATATTATATAATGAAAGTATGCTTTCTTTAGTGCATAAGTAGCTGATAGTAGTTTGTAGTAGTTTGTTTCTCCTTCATGACAAGCAGTGAAGCAGTGTCAGAAAAACAGAGGGACTTTTTAAGATTAAACTCAGTAAACTCAGTAATTAAAGCCAGTAAAAATACTAAATAAAGCATTTAGTATTTTTACTGGCTTTAATTACTGAGTTTGTTTTGTTTTGGAAAGGAAGAGACCTCTGCAGGTAATTTGGCTCCCATTAAAAACCTCCAAAAACATCTGGATCTTAAGTTTTCAGAGATAAAAGGTGAGCACACATGAGCAGGTCCACAGCTAAAAGGCCTATCTCTGAGATGCTTAACAGCATCTTCAACACTGATTTGTAAGGTAAAACTGCTTTATTCAGTGTTTTTAGAGCTTTAACCCCCTTGTCTGTTTGCTTTGGGGAGGAAGAAATCTCTGTTGATAATTTGGCTCCTGGTAAAAAAAAACCTCCTAAAGAATTACCACTGGAGGAATTCTAACCGGGAGAGGTTTCAGTTGGTTGAAATCTGCAAACCTCACTGCAAGATGCCACTCAATCCCCGTAAATCTTACACACTGCTCCTTTAAATTATTCACATTACATCTGACATGCAGCTCTCCAACCCCAAAGTAGGCAATGGACAGCATAAGGATAGATAACTGGATGAATAATAACACAATATGAAACACTGAAAGTGGTTTTATATGGAAGATCAGTAGCAACTGGTGTTAGCAGAGGTACTATGTATCACTATGAAAAGCTTTAATGGTAAGTGTACTCGATCGCAATGACAGCAAGGGTGTAGGAGAATTGGTTTTTGGAACTAAACCACTATAGATAGGGCTGTACCTAGTGTCTTTTTGTTTTTAATTTCATTGAAGTTTTCAAATGAAGCTTAAATCGCTGCAGACATAAGAAAAAAAGCATCTTCAATTTCAATAAAGTGATTCAGCGGATTATCAGATTTCTTATTAAAATCAACTTTCTTTGATAAATTTAGCTCACCAGTTTCATCAACAGATATAAATGTAGGCAGCAGGCTAATCCAATTAGGGCATAGTATGATGATGAAATAATATTAGCACCCTTGAGCTTCCAACAACATCACGTTGTGACAGAAAAGGCAATAAATCAGAACACTTCAAATTAAATAATCTTTCTACAGTCCTTGTTGGTATGAAGGGGAAAACATCTTGATGGAGCCCAGAGGAAATCCAAGGCAGATACATAATATGATTTTTTTTTTTACTTGAGTAATTTCCTGTGATAGTGTTAGAGAACAAATAGACCGTTTTTTGAGCTGTGAGCTGGAGAGCAAACAATTTTTTGACCATAGTGAAAATGTTTCAAGAGGCAAATGATTAAGGCCGTATATCTAATTTTATAAAAACGTGCTGTGGATTTGGGAAACTATTACATGTATCTTTTTCAATCAATTTTGACTTTTGGACTTTACAGCACACTGTAGTTCTTGAAAATGTTTGGTTCACAAAAGTCGGAAACAGGCCTAAGCAGCGACCAGTGGAATCTATTTAAGTCATGTAGCCTAATCTTTATCTGCAACTTTTACTGCAGAAATACGAGGTTCAAACAGAATGAATAGACGTGCAAAAAGAACTGCTCAGGATTAAAAATGTGGATTAAGATTTTGAATGTCATCCATATGAATGAAGC